>NC_056629.2:204559167-204669763 GCF_002870075.4 Lactuca sativa | reverse complement strand
TACTTTTTAACTTGCCCATTAGCATAAGAAACCACATCTAGTGGAAGCATCTCATGAATATTAACAGGTTTCTATTCCTCATATGCACGTATACCAGAAAGCTAAATACCCTACGGTTAGTATAGTAGTGATTATCATTCGGCTCGGATCAAGTGATGTAGTTAAAGCCTCTGTTTATTGAGGTCATCAACATCATCAAGAATAATTAAAACATTTGTAAAAATTGCCTATAAGGTATAAGTAGATCACAAATCTTAATCATAAAAAGTGAAAAAACAAGAAGAATTTACCCGTTGGCAATGTGCTTGGGTTCCCATCCAGAAAGGTTACTTACATCTACAAGTGCTTTTCTCCAAGACTCAACATTGGTCTTGTTCTCCACCTCATGTCTAGCAAATGCTTCTCCGTATTTGCGTTTTTGTTTCCTTACTTCGGAGGGATCCACATCATAGAATATGGGCATAACGGTTTGGCCTTTTATATTCTTGCATTTCATAATGCATTCAAGTTCATCTAAACACCATGATGAATCGGCATAGTTTTCAGACAGTATGATGACAGCAATCTGAGATTCTTCTATAGCCTTCATCAAAGATGGTCTGATAGAATTGCCCCGAGGAAGTGTTTCGTCGTCCTTGTAGGTGTAGATTCCCTGATGTTCAAGAGCGGTGTAGAGATGATCTACAAAAGTCTTGCGAGTATCTTCTCCTCTGAAACTAAGAAATACATCATAATTCCACGATTGAGAACAATAAGTCTGAGCAGGATAAATTGATGATGAAGCTTCCATTTATATGCTGATTTGCTATGTGGTTTCAGCACCTCCGCGAAATCAAATATATACAAGGGTTGAGATGTGAGTTTCCAAGAAATTTACAAAGTGCGTTTTTGACTATAATAAATAGACAAATGAATGAAAAAGCAACGTCATTATTAAAAAAAAATGTTAGACAAATAAATGAAAACAAAATCAATATTAAAATAAATGTTAGGTAACTTGTGTTCCAATTGAATGATTGAGAAAATTTTATATTCTTTCTTTTAATCTTCACGAGATTTTAATAATGATAAAAAAAAAAGTTTAGTTTTAAAATTAACTTTTCTTTACTACACTATCATTAACCATTAGTTTGTCAAATACCCTGCATATTAATAATTATAATATTTTATAACTATACATTTAAAATACAAAATTTAAAACTCTTATATTTCAATTTAATAAGAATCAATCATTTATTTATTGTTATGTGGTTTAAACAACTCAATGTTTCCATGAAATTTCCAAAATGCATATTTGATTGGAATAAGTGGTCAAATGAATAAATACAAAACCATTACAAAAGAAGACGTTCTAGAAGAATGGAAACAAAATCATGATTAAAAAGAATGTTAGGTAACTTGTTTTTACATTGAATTATAAGAAAAGTTTTTATTATTTTAATGTTCATCAGATTTTAAAAGATCTTTTATATATATATATATATATATATATATATATATATATATATATATATATATATATATATATATATGGGAAAAGTGAATATACCCTTAAGGGTATATAAGCTTAGGTACCCAAACTCACCATACTATATCGTTTTGTATCATATATAGACATTGTAATTGTCCAATGTTCTTATAATTTAACTTCTAACTTGAATTACTTCAAAGATTTTTATAAATTTCATATTTATCTACCTCTTACATAATTGTCATTTTCAACAATAATATATATAGCCTAGTAAGTGTTCGACAAAAAGATGTGATATAAGAGGAAGATAATAGTGAAAATTTAAAAATATTGAATATAAATCAAGTTAAGGATTGAAGTTTAACAATATCATAATCAATATATCAAATAAAACGACGTATTATTATGAGTTTGGGTACCTAAGTTTATATACCCTTAAGGGTATACTCACTTTTCCATATATATATATATATATATATATATATATATATATATATATATATATATATATATATATATATATATATATATATATATATATATATAAGAGACGTTTCACTTGAGATTAAAAAAAAATAGAGATCTTGAGATTCAACCTGAGTCATACATTTCTCATTTGCCGCTCTAACGCTCCACAGCAACAGTGTACGCGTAATCATAAATGATTATACATATATGTCTGTTCACAAACTGTGTAATCATATATGATTATGACAGTTGTTGTAATAAATGGTGCTGGTGACAAAGGTGGTGGTATAAGTGACAGATGTGATAGTGGTGGTGTCGGCTGGTGTCAGAGGTGATGGTAGTGGTGGTAGCGGTGGCGGTTGTGGTGGTGGGGATGGTAGCGGAGGAGAAAGGAATGGGTGACGCTATATAATCATTTATGATTATAACAGGTCTCATGCGCCAGTACGCCGGAGGGTTAGAGCGGCATACTTGAAATATGTGGCTGAGGTTGAATCTCAAAATTCTCTATTTTATTTTTAATCTCAAAGGAACCTATATATATATATATATATATATATATATATATATATATATATATATATATATATATATATATATATATATATATATATATATATATATATATATATATGGGAAAAGTGAATATACCCTTAAGGTTATATAAGTTTAAGTACCCAAACTCAATGTAATTAGTCATTTTGTTTGATATATTCATTATAATGTTATTAAACTTCAACCCCTAACTTGATTTACTTTGAATATTTTCGAAATTTCACTATTGTCTTCCTCTTATATCACAACTTTTGTCGAACACCTAATAGTCTATATATATTATAGTTGAAAATGAAAATTATGTAAGACGAAAATAAACGTTAAATTTTATAAAAATCTTAGAAGTAATCAAGTTAGAAGTTAAATTATAAGAACATTGGACAATTACAATGTATGTGTGTGTGTATATATATATATATATATATATATATATATATATATATATATATATATATATATATATATATATATATATATATATGATGCAAAACAATATAATATGATGAGTTTGTGTACCTAAGTTTATATACCATTACGGGTATATTCACTTTTCCATATATATATATATATATATATATATATATATATATATATATATATATATATATATATATATATATATATATATATATATATAGAGAGAGAGAGAGAGAGAGAGAGAGAGAGAGAAATATCAAATGAGAACCAAAAAAATTAAAAACCTTTTAAAAATCATTTTTATTAAGGGTATTATTGTCATTCTGACATTAATACTACCAAAACATATAAACATTTCATTTTTACAATCAAATCAAGAGTTTCAATCAATCTCAAACTCTCCAACCATTTGTAAGAACACACAAACTTTAATACCACAGCTCCCACCTTCAGCTGGCAGGACCATTGTCACCTGCAAAGCATAGTCGTTGGCACCATTGTCGCCATCAAAGCACCACCGCTGGAAGACTAATGTTGCTTTCCACCACTGGCGTTCTGCCACCGCCTCCGCCACTCTCGACGTCCAGATCTGCAATTTTTCGGCATCTTGTAAATCTATAATTTTTTGGTACCTCCAGAATTCCGATTCTCCTTCGCGACACTGGTTCTTCTAAATCTGTAAATTTATGACCTTCATTGCACTAAATATTCCAGATCTGTAATTTTCCAAACGTTGTTATACTAGATCTTCCAAATCTGTGATTTTCTGGCCACCGCAACTCCTTTTACTCTTGCCGCTTATGTTCCGCCATAAACACCACTACCAGCACCTCGATGTCGCACATCTTTTCCACCACTGCCTTCATGCTGCTTCAGATATGCTCTGACGATGATCTTTGGTGACACACCACTAGATCTAGATTAGATCGGATGTGTTTGATGTTTTTCAAGTATTGATCTGGTGGTTGTTGTGTACATCACGGTGGTCGGTGGTGGTTCCACCAGCATATTAGAGTCGTTACACCTCCTTCTCCTCTTTTATTACTCATGTAGTTTTTCCTTTGCTCATCGCACCATACCAGATATGTATAAATCTGGTCAGATCTACATAGATCTGATCAAATCTAACATTTAGATGCTATTTTATAAAGCATTTTGTTTTCAGATAAGCTTCCTCACTTCAGATCATATGAAAAGTCAACAACCACCATCAACCTCTCAGATCTAAAGTCAAAGATGCATTGATTTCTTAGATCTGTTTACATTTAGTTGTATTTGGTGCATTTTTCAGGCATAGATCTAGTGTTTAACGGGCATTTCATGGTGGTCAACGCTGGTTCCATGGTTGCATCAGATCTATTCCACTACCACATCCTCATTTCTCCATTTTCTCTTTTTATTTGATAGGTTCATTAGTGGTGGTGTTCAGATAAAGAAGTTTTGGAAATAATTTCCACATAAGGTGTTTGATGTGATATCTAGAGACTCGAAGGAACATGACGATCTCAAATCTATAAATCACCTTAGATCTGGAAACAATATGCACACAAGGTGTTTGATGAAATGCATGAACTAGATTTGTAAGTTTTTAAGTTATGTATAAGTGTTTAAATTTTTGTATTAATTTGTGAACTAGTGTTTTAAATGCATATCATACTATTAATTTTGATTTTTTTTTGATGCATTAGTTTGTTGATTAGTGTTTGAAATATTGAATTAAGCTTTGAATTGGTGTCTAAAATGTTGTATAAAACTATGAATTTTGATTTTTTTTATCTAGATCGGAATTTTATACATGTAAATGGGTTGTGAATGTAGTGTACTAAAATGTGAATGGGTGTTTTATGTATTAATTTGTGAATATGTAAGTTATTACGTTGTGAATGTGTATTTTTTGATGCACGGTTGTGAGATAATGTTTGAAATAGATTTAAATTGTGAATTAGTGTCTGAAATGATGAATTAAATTGTGAATTCTAATTTTTTTTATCCAAATTTGATTTTTTTAGGGAAGGATGTTGGTGGTGTTGGCACTGATGGTTGGTGGTCGAGATGGTTAATGGCAGCGTAGTAGTCGTCGGTATTGATGATAGTGGTGGTGGTGGAGTAAAGATATGTTATATTTCTCACTCATCTTCATCTTTTTCGTTAATTTCAAATAAGTTATCATCTTTTATAATTCATGAATTTGTTTTTATTTTGATGCTTGCCTCTGAAATATATGATAATTTATCTATGTATTAATGTAACACCCATAAAATTCAAACCAATTCAAACTTTTCAAAACATTGAAAATCCAACAATGATTACAAATTCGTTTTCAAAATAGTTTATATCAGATTTTTTTCCCAGAAACTATAACAAAACATGAGGAGCTATACAATCACGCATTTGCCTTACCGCAATCCCCTAATGTACCTGAAACAATAAACTGAAACTGTAAGCCTGAAAGCTTAGTAAGTTCCCCCAAAATACCCATACTCACAACAATACACGTATAATCATAAACAACATACTATGGGTCCAGTAAACCGTCAGGTTGGAATACCCCAGGCCCTCAACCTTCTGGTTGGAATGCCAATATACTATGGGTCCAATCATCCTTGGGATGGAATACCCCAGGCCCACAACCAACAAGTTGGAATGCCCACATACTATAAGTCCAATCATCCTCGGATGGAATACTCACGGCCCACAAGAAGAGGTTCTATTGGCCTCCGCACAAAGCAGATAAGCCTCAACCGACAAACAAAACATGTGCACATATATAACAGATAACCACATAACAGTCTATAGACAACAACTGATCTAACAGATCATACCACATAGAACACAACATTATCTTACCCTCTAAAATATCGATCTAACAGGTCATACCACATTCCACATAATATTATCCTACCCACTAGGATATCGATCTAACATATCATACTAGCATAACATAACCAGATAACAATCCAAAGGGCCGGCCTTGGTGCCTTAGACCCTTGAGTATATTGAGGATAACTCACCTCACCATTAGTGCTGAAAATATTGTAACTCTCTGACTATTGTCTCACTGGGAATCCCGAACTGTCACATAATAAATACTAGGTTAATACCCAACATTACTCCCTTGACTAAGGGTCCACATAACTCATTAAGTCCATTCCCTTTGTTGGGCCAAAGCCCAACACAAATCCTTAACTTGAAAGTATATATACATAAGTCCACTATTAGCCCAATTTACTAAATTAGGCCCAACCTCCTTATTGGGCCTAACCCCATGATCCACTATCACAACGTGATCCAAAATATCTTATTTACAAAGTCCAACAAAGGCCCCCATTTAGTCCATAAACAGCCCAAAAACCGAAGCCCATTTGTCAAAAGCCCAACAGAGGACAAGTACGCGAGGCGTACTCCTCTGGGTACACGAGGCATACTCATCCAAACGTTGACCACCATCGAGGTGGTTGACCCAGTACGTTGGGTGTACTGGGCAGTTTGCCAAAACCTTGTTAAGTGCTTAATGGATTAAGCACTTAAGATCCAAAGACTTAACATGCCTAGGATCCATAAAGTTGTGAAGGACCCCATTGCTACCAGACGATGGATTGCGGACATTGAGTCCACGCAGCTGACCAGCTTCTACCCCGAGGGGTCGAAGGTACGATTTGCAGCAGGGTGTTTGAGGGACCGGACTAGTGATTGGTGGGAGTCGGTTGGTGACTCTCTGGGAGCCTCGGCTGTTGAGGCTATGACATGGTCAGATTTTGTGACCCGATTCCGAGCAGAGTTTGCGTCAGCTGTAGAGCTTCAGCATCTGGCCAGGGAGTTTTTGGACATGAGACAAACTATGGAGACTGTGGCGAAGATCACCGCCAAGTTCCGGGAGAGGGCATTTTTGGTGCCCCAGTATGCGGGAGATGAGGATATGAGGAGGACCCGCTACCACGACATGCTACGGGCCGACATTCGGGAGCATGTTAGTTTTTCAGCGTGCCCTACCCTGGATTCCATGATTGGCAGGGCAAGGGAGATGGAGATTGATCTAGAGCATGTCAGGGAAAGAAAGATAGATGAGGGTCAAACGACTGGGGCTTCGGGGAAGAAGCCCAAGGGATCGGATGGTAGGCCGAAAGGCCAGTCAGGACCGGGCCGCTGCAGGAAATACGGCAGGCCACATGACGGGGCGTGTAGATTGGGATCGTCGGGCTGCTACAAGTGTGGCAAGACGGGGCATTTCAGTAGGGATTGTACTGCCCCTGCACCGGTTATTCAGACGTATGAGTTGCTATGTTTCCATTGCAACCAGAAGGGCCACAAGAAGGCCAACTGCCCCCAGTTGACAACAACATCAGCGCCAGTGAAGGCGCCAGCCCCAGCAACCATGCGGATCACTGATGGCCGGCAGGGCAAGGTAGAGGCTCGAGTGGTGAGGAGCAGGGCATTCCAGTTGACTACCGAGGAGGCACGCGCTGCACCCGATGTGGTGAAGGGTATGATTTCTTATCATTATGCTTTATGATGCTCTGCTGTGATTTTGATATGTTATGTATGTGCTATGTTTAGGATCGTTCCATGTGAACGGTATCCTAGTTCAGGTACTATTTGATTCAGGGGCTACCCGATCATTTGTCTCTCTTATGCTTAGCAAGAAGTTTCCTGAGTCTTCGGGCATGTTGGATTGCCCTTTAGAGGTAGAGATTGCAGACGACCGGTCAGTACGAGCATCGGAGGTCTATCAGGACTGTGTTTTGAGGCTGTTCGAGGAGCGTTACCTGGTATACCTGGTTCCTATTCTGTTGAGGGGGAACAAGGTGAATATAGGCATGGATTGGTTGAGCCCCAATGGGGCAGTGATAGATTGCGCGCAGCAGCTGGTTCGGATCAGGACCCCCAAGTGGGGGAGAATTGGTAGTTCGGGGCGAGAGGCCACAGCAAGGACCAGCGGTATGTTCAGTAGCGAGAGATATGCGTTACCTTCAGCAGGGTTGCGCAAGATATGTCGCTTATGTTATGGACACCCGAGAGGTGGGTAAGGCGACAGTGGGCGATGTGCCCGTAGTGTGAGAGTTTACGGATGTATTCCCTGAGGAGTTGCCAGGCATACCTTCGGAGAGGCAGGTGGAATTCAGGATCGACCTAGTCCCTGGTGCGGCTCCGATAGCCAAGGCACCGTATCGGTTGGCTCCTCCTGAGATGCAGGAGTTGTCTACACAGATGCAAGAGCTGTTAGACAAGGGATTCATTAGACCGAGTAACTCTCCCTGGGAGCCCCGATTTTGTTTGTGAGGAAGAAGGACGGGTCGCATCGGATGTGTATAGATTACCGGGAGCTGAACAAGGTAATGGTGAAGAACCGATACCCACTCCCGATGATTGATGACCTCTTTAACCAGCTACAGGGAGCATCTTGGTTCTCCAAGATTGATCTGCGTTCAGGATATCATCAGATCAGGGTCAGAGAGGAGGATGTACAGAAGACTGCGTTTCGTAGGCGCTATGGCCACTACGAGTTTGTGGTGATGCCCTTCGGGCTCACCAACACTCCTGCCACGTTCATGGACCTCATGAACCGCATGTGTAGACCGATGTTAGACCGATCTGTGATAGTGTTTATTGATGATATCTTGGTTTACTCCAAGATGCAAGAGGAGCACGAGGAGCATCTGCGAGAGGTTCTAGAGACTTTGAGGAGGGAGAACTTGTATGCTAAGTTCTCCAAGTGTGAGTTCTGGTTGCGCGAGGTGCAGTTCCTTAGGCATCTCGTCAACCAGAACGGGATCTCAGTGGACCCGGCCAAAGTGGAGGTCGTGATGAGATGGGAGGTTCCGAGGTCTCCATCCAAGATTCGGAGTTTCCTAGGATTAGCCGGCTACTATCGGAGATTCATCCAGGATTTCTCCAAGATAGCCGTACCTCTGACCAGGCTAACAAGCAAGGCCGTGGTCTTTCGTTGGGGGCCTGAGTAGCAGGCCGCTTTCGAGACACTGAGACAGAGATTGTGCGAGGCGCCAATCTTAGCTCTGCCAGAGGGCATGGTGGATTTTGTTATGTACTGCGATGCGTCCATCTCAGTTTTGGGCGCAATATTGATGCATAGAGGGCATGTCATCGCCTACGCGTCGAGACAGTTGAAGCCTCATGAGGCGAACTTCCCGACGCATGATTCGGAGTTGGGGGCTGTTGTGTGACAACCCGAAATTTCCATTTGTACAAACATTATCTATCCAATAGAAGCTAGTCCAGTTTCTGTGAATTTCATACTTTTCCGAAACAGTTTGTGTACATTAGGGTTTATGTTTAAGGTGATATCAGGAGAGTGGATGCTCCTGGTTTTGTGAAATTTGGGCATTTCAAGTTTCATACTGTTGCAGTCCTATATCGGGAATAAAAATATTTTCTGCCAAAATATTCCAGGACTATAAATAGTTTTCTGAATTAAATTAATTCATTATTCACAATTCCAAATAGAGAAAAGCCATATTCTCTCTGATGGATCTTCGGGTTTTCATCCCAGATTGTGAGTCTACTTTACTAAATGTGTTTCAATACTTGTTAGATGCTTTATAATATCAATTACATGTTTAGATTGCAAGATCCGGGAGTTTACCGCCCAAGAACGTTCTTGGGGAGTAAACTCCAAAATGGAACTTTAAGGCTTCCTAGACCCATCCCCATGTTAGGCAACTTATTAAGGACCTTGTGTATGATCTTTATAGACTAGAAAGCATCCAAAATCATCAAGTAATAGGAGTTTACGGCCAAGAACTTCTCTTGGGTCGTAAACCCCTTTTCAAGGGCATTTAGTGCCCTAAACCACCCCTAATGCTTAAGGACCTTAACCCTCAAATGCTTGTACCTATTTTAGACATCAAAACACATCAAAATCTTTAAGTTATAGGAGTTTACGGCCAAGAATATCTCTTGGGCCGTAAACCCCTTTTTCTAGGGTAAAAAGCATTCCAAACACCCCTAAGGCCTTAAGACAATTACCCTTGAACACCTACGACTATAATGGGGAGGAAAGGACATCAAGAACATCCCTTAAAGGGAGTTTATGGCCAAGGAACACCTCTTGGGCTGTAAACTCCAAGTGAAGGTACAAAAATGTGCCTCTTGTCCCCATTAGCCTTAGATAAAATCATGGAAGCCATCCTTGATGTGCAAGTGCCTCAAATCAATTAAAATCCATCACCCCATAGGAGTTTACGGTCGTAAACTCTAGGGGAAATGGACTTTAGGCCGTAAACTCTCCTATGGAGCATTCTAGGGCCTTAAACTACTTCATGTGTTATTCCAACAAAGGTAGGAGTGTACTAGGATCAAGATAACACTTTAAAACACCCAAAACCACCATGTGAGGAGTTCATGGCCATAAACCCATGAGTTTATGGCCGTAAAATCCAAAGGGTGGGGTTTGTTGGGTGGTGAACTCTTATGCAAGGCCATTTGATGTTTCAAACCCTTTTGCCTTGTCCCGTAGCAACTTAGATGCAACCATTAGGACCTTAAACAGTTATAAAAAGTGTTTGCATGTTCCTAAGTGTATTAACTTATTTATTAAGTTATTATTTGGCTAATTAGTTATATATATGCGTGTTATATGATAACTAGGCTCGTGCGTGTAAACAAGTCTCCGTTTGCCACCTAGCACGGTATCCGACACTGCGACTCGTACAGCTCACCACAAGTGAGTTCATACCCCTTGAATCAACCTTTGAAATGATTTTAAATGTTTTAAATACTTTATGGGGGGGATACAAGTCAAATACTTATAATTATTGCTTCAATCACATGTGATTGCATTTAATCACATGTGATTAATAACTAGGAAAACAACGATTTTTACCACTGTTCAAACTGTTTATCAAACTGCTTTACTTTGAAATGTTTTACAAACTCTTTTACTATCCGAACTTATTTACAGACTGTGTTTCAACAAATGCTTCTTATACTTAAACTGTTTTATTATCTTATGCCTTCTAATTGTTTTAAAGATTGACATCAAGTCGATCTTGTCTTGAAATAATATTTACGCTTCAAATGTTTTATGAAAACTTATTTTATACTTTTATATATTCAATTGCATGCCCATATATGTATAAATATATAAATAATGTTTAAAGGGCTTAGGAAGGCCATCCGCCCTATTTCCTTTTTCTCGATTTGGATGTGGTCTGGTGGGATTTCGGGTGACCATCCGAAGGTCGTTTCAATATTACTTATATATCATATATACATATATAGACATAAAAGTACTTCCATATTCATACTTATCAGTACATCAATAGTTAGTTACCATCGGGGTAACACAGGAACATATACTAGAAACAAGTACATATACAACAATTCTAGAAACAAGTACATATACAGCTATACTAGAAACAAGTACATATACAGCTATACTAGAAACAAGTACATATACAGCTATACTAGAAACAAGTACATATACAGCCATACTAGAAACAAGTACATATACAGCTATACTAGAAACAAGTATATATACAGCTATACCAGAACCATGTACATATATAGTTATACTAGAAACATGAACATATACAACTATACTAGAAACATGTACATATACATCTGTACTAGAAACAGGACATATACAACTATACTAGAACGAGAAACAATACATATACATGAATACGTTAACAATTGTGATCCACTGTGTCGGAGCATGCCTTAAATGTCATGGCCCGAGTTGTAGCCAGAATTCTCTTGGAGGGAGAGCGTGAGTTTGCATATAGATCTATACTGGATTGACTATCCTACACCTTGCTGCTAGCTACAGCCGGACTTGCAGGTCTGCGGGTGTCAAACGTCATTTCTTTATTACGACCATTCATTATGTCGTTGTTACCAGTCGATAGCATGGTGCAATTTATCACATTATACCTTAATATAAACCCGGTTTAAGGTAGTAATTAGTACAGCAGTAGTTCTTATTATACAAAACTACAGTACTACTATGATTTACCCATTACATATTTTAGTGATAACCTCACTTAAGCAATAATGTACATACTACATTTTATTAAATGATAGTTACACTTGGGAAATCACATACTTTTACAACAAACGAGTATACAAAACAGTTAAGCCTTGGTAGAAGGTTACACTTTAATAGAAAATATAGGATTTTCTGAGAGATTCAGAATTTTACAAACACTTTCAAACACTTACTTACATTTTTACAAACTTATACATTGAGACAGGTTCAAACGTTTTGACAACAAACATTGACACTAAAATACTTATGAACTCACCAGCTTAATGCTGATAAACTCTTTCAAAATAACTTGTATTCTCAGGTCATCAGTAGACAGGTACCGAGGCCAGCTTTTGAGAAGATGGAGTGCATTCAAGACTCATCTCATATTATCTTGTTTTACATTATTTTGGTGTCTCTAACTGTACAGAACACACTTGTATTAAAATTATATATTTAATGCAATGGATGATGTTGTTTGCTTATTTACATTTACTGTGTTGTGATACTATACATGACGTCCTCCGCCCCAAAACGTTTCCGCCGTTCTTGGTTTTGGGGTGTGACATGTTGTATTCTCCCTCAAGATTTGGCGTCATTACCTCTATGGGGTTCACTGTACCATCTACACGGACCATAAGAGTTTGAGGTACCTCATGGATCATGTAACACCGTAAATTTCAAAACAATTTTTCGCATTTTATAAAAACATAATTCATTTATTATTTATAAAAACATCATTGTTTAAAACTCAATTCATAACATATATCAATCCCAAGATCTCATAACATAAAAATCCAGTGTGTGTACTGATCAAGTCGGCGCCTTCCCGCGATCCTCACTAGTACCTGAAACACATGACACGAAACACTGTAAGCACAAAGCTTAGTGAGTTCCCCAAAATACCATATATAACACATATTAGCCACTCGAGGCTATAACTCTGTGGGTCCGTGCACCCAAAATCTGTGAACCCTCAGGTTCTATCTCTATGAACCTTCAGGTTCTCACTCTGTAAACATGCACAACATAAATCACATAGAATAATGCAGTGCAACACATAACACAAATATAGCATACAAACATTGTATCACATAACTCCGATTACCTACTCAATGTAAAGTATAGTGAGAAGACTCACCTCAGGCATCTCGGTAAATCTCTGACTCGGTAGAAATATTGCCTAGTCTCCGCCTATTCACATAAAGTAAATACTCTTATAAATATAACTCTCGAGACTAGACTCAACCTGCCATTGGCACCCTCAGAAGGGTAAAAGACTATTTTACCCCCCTCTCGGCACAAGTACTCCATTGTTGACCAAACCCTAAAAGTCAATAAAAGTCAACGGTCACACTTTGACCCTACTCGCCGAGTGCACCCTGGTGACTCGGCGAGTTTACACATGTTCTCTAACACTTTGTCCCGCTTGGCACGCCGAGTCCCTCCCTATGCTCGACGAGTCATACCAGGCATGAATCGCGGGGCCACCCCGACTCAACTCGCCGAGTCTCAAGAACAACTCGGCGAGTACCACCTTGAACTTCAGTCCTCTAACCCCCTTCTGACTCACTGAGTCATCCCCCAACTTGGCAAGTCTACTCACTGAGCAATTTACGTGAAACCCTAACCCTACTCGCCGAGTCCCAAGAACAACTCGGCGAGTTCATGCCATGCACAAACTCTCCTGGCCTCCTGAGGTCAGATCTGTTTCCCTAAACCATAGATCTAGCCTTCCCAAGCATGAATGTCACGTAAAGTCCGAAACTTGATGCTTGTATAACAACAACAAGGCATCAAAAGGAGATTTAGTCCCAAAAATGGCAACCTAAGTCCAATAACCCCAAACCGATCCATAAAGCTCCAAGGGTTAAGGTCTCTGGACCTCTTTGAGTCCAGATCCAAGGCACAAACTCGAAGAGGGACCATTTGCTCCACATAATCACTCTCCAAAGGGGTTAGAAAACCCTAAATCTAATGATCAATACCAAAACTGAAGGAGGTTCGAACTATTACCTCAAAATGAAGTCTCTGAACTCTGGAACTGCTAGAATCGCACCTCCTCTTTGCTCTTGGTCACCTCCTTCTTGCAAAACCAAAGGTACAAGGATCAAAAGTGACTTCTTCTTCCTCACAGCGATTTGGCTCACTTAGGGTTCTCTCAAGGGACTGGTAGCCACAATGGGAGGCTATAAGTTCCCTTAAATAGGCTCCAAACCCGGGGGATTAGGGTTTCATTAAACAACGTGGACTCACCGAGTCCGGACGTGAACCCGGAAGAACATTCGCAACCCTACTCGACGAGTCTTGGCTCCAACTCGCCGAGTTCCTCCACAAACTCCAAAATAATTAAATAAAAATAATATACCTGGAAATCCGGATGTTTCAATTCTCCCCCATTTGAATCAGACTTCGCCCTCGAAGTCTCATTCTGGAAACAACTCCGGATGCTACTCACGCATCTCCGACTCTGACTCCCAAGTCATCTCGGACCCATTCCGATGTTGCCACTGAACCAAAACCAGAGGCACTTCCTTGTTCCGCAAAACCTTGATCTTCCGACCCCTGATCGCCACCGGTCTCTCAGAGTAATTCAGGCTCGCATCCACCTGAATATCCTCTAATGGCACCACTGCTGACTCATCGGCTATACATTTCCGCAACTGTGACACGTGGAAAGTGTCATGAATCTGCCCCAAATCCTCATGTAGCTCCAAACGATATGCTACCCTGCCCACCCTCGCGGTCACTCTAAACGGACCAATATACCGGGGCCCTAGCTTGCCTCTCTTCCTGAACCGGATCAATCCTTTCCAAGGAGATACCTTCAGGAGCACAAAATCTCCGACCTGAAACTCAAGCTCGGACCGACGCCTATCCGCATAACTCTTCTGGCGACTCTGAGCGGTCAAAAACCTCTGTCTGACCTGCTGAATCTGCTCCGTCGTCTGAAGTACTATCTTTGTACTACCCATCACACATTTCCCTACCTCTCCCTAGCAGATGGGAGTCCGACACCTCCTCCCATACAACAGCTCAAAAGGCGGCATACCGATGCTCGAATGATGGCTGTTGTTATATGAAAATTCTGCCAAAGGTAGGTACGTGTCCCAACTCCCTCCGAAGTCCAATACACATGCCCGAAGCATGTCCTCGAGCGTCTGAATCGTCTGCTCGCTCTACCCGTCAGTCTGTGGGTGGTATGCGGTACTAAAATGCAGCCTCGTACCCAATTCCTCATGAAATTTTTTCCAGAATCTGGAAGTGAAACGCACATCTCGATCTGAGACGATCGAGATTGGTACTCCATGTCGCGATACCACCTCTCTCACGTACAACTCTGCCAACCTCTCTGCGGAAGAGCTCTCACTGATAGCAAGGAAGTGGGCGCTCTTTGTCAACCTGTCCACAATCACCCAAACTGCATCGACTCCCCTAGTAGTCCTCGGAAATTTGGTGATAAAATCAATGGTAATCTGTTCCCACTTCCACTCGGGAACCTCCAACGGCTGCAACTTACCATGCGGTCTCTGGTGCTCGGCCTTAACGTTACGACAGGTTAAGCACCTCTCAACAAACCATGCAACATCCCTCTTCATATAGGGCCACCAATACTCTCTCTTTAGGTCCAAATACATCTTAGTTGCCCCAGGATGGATCGAGAACTTCGATCGATGAGCCTCTTCCATCAAAATGGTACGCATCCCGCCCACAAACGGTACCCAGATATGACCCTGGAATGTCATAAGCCCCTGGCTATCAGTAACGAACTCCGATACCAACCCGACAACTCGTTCTCTCTTCTGGTTTTCTGATCTCACGGCCTTAGCCTGGGCCCCACGAATGGTATCCAACACCGGAGCCATCACGGTCAATCTCAAACAAACATCCCGCATCTGGGCGCTCTCCGCCCTTCGACTCAGTGCATCGGCTACAACATTAGCCTTACCCGGGTGGTAAAGGATCTCGCAGTCGTAATCTTTTACTACATCCAACCATCTCCTCTGACGCATATTCAAGTTTGGCTGATCCATCAAATACTTCAAATTCTTGTGGTCCGTGTATATCGTACACCGAACCCCATACAGATAATGGCGCCAAATCTTGAGGGCGAACACCACAGCCCCCAACTCTAGATTGTGGGTGGGATACCTTGCCTCGTGGGGCTTCAGCTGCCTCGATGCGTACGCGATCACATGCCCCCTCTGCATTAACACCACGCCCAACCCAGATATCGATGCGTCAGAATACACCACGAAGTCCTCCATTCCCTCTGGAAGAGCCAACACCGGGGCTTCGCACAATCTCTGGTGAAGAGTCTCAAATGAGGCCTGCTGCTCTAGGCCCCAGCTGAACACCACACCCTTCCGGGTCAACCTGGTGAGAGGAACAGCAATCTTGGAGAAATCCCTGATGAACCTCCGATAATAGCCGGCCAACCCTAGAAAACTTCTGATCTCAGAAGGAGATTTTGGCACCTCCCAACTCATCACCGCCTCGATCTTGGCCGAATCGACCAAAATCCCCTTTTGGTTAACGAGGTGACCAAGGAACTGCACCTCTCGTAACCAAAAATCGCACTTGGAGAATTTGGCGTAAAGCCTCTCCGATCTCAGCATACTGAGGATTTCTCGCAAATGCTTCTCATGCTGCTCCTTGGATCTCGAATACACCAAAATGTCATCAATGAACACAATCACTGATCGATCCAGCATCGGTCTGCATACCCTGTTCATGAGATCCATGAACGTTGCAGGCACATTCGTGAGATCGAATGGCATCACCACGAACTCGTAATACCCATAATGAGTCCTGAATGCGGTCTTCTGGATATCCTCCTCGCGCACCCTCATCTGATGATATCCAGATCTCAGATCAATCTTGGAAAACCAAGACGCTCCATGCAGCTGATCGAACAAATCGTCGATCCTCGGCAAAGGATAACGGTTCTTGACCGTTAACTTGTTCAGCTCTCGATAATTTATCCACATTCGGTGTTAACCATCCTTTTTCTTCACAAAAAGGATCGGTTCTCCCCACGGCGAGCTGCTCGGCCGTATAAACCTCTTCCCCAGCAGATCCTGAAGCTGCGAGGATAACTCCTGCATCTCTGGAGGTGCAAGGCGATAGGGCGCCTTGGCAATAGGTGCTGCCCCTGGAATCAAATCAATGTGAAACTCAACCTGCCTCTCGGGAGGCACACCCGGTAACTCCTCGGGAAAGACATCCGGGAATTCACGCACTATCGGAAACTCCTCAACCGTACTTGGTCTCTATGCACCAACTCTCGTATCCATCACATATGCTACAAAACCACTACAGCCCTACTGTAGACTCTGCCTCGCTCTAGCAGCCGAACAAAACGTTGACTCGGGATGGGTACCCTCACCGTACACCGTAAGAACTCCCCTACTTGGGTCTCGTATAGTCACCAGCTGCCGCTCGCAATCGATAACTGCTCCAAATCTTCTCAACCAATCCATGCCTACGATGACATAGACGTCCCCCATCGCAATCGAGACCAAATCAATAGGAAACTCTACACCGAAAATCTCGAGTACACATCCTCGAATCACCTCCGTGGCATACACTGCTCTCTCGTCAGCGATGGAGACTCTTAGAGGTCGACTCAACGCCTCTCGACTAATACTGATGTGCTGACTAAAAGCCAACGATATAAAAGATCGACTCGCACCCGAGTCAAATAACACCAAAGCAGGTACAGAACTCACAAGAAAAGTACCTACGCATATCATAATATAAGCACAAAATCTCAAACATTAAAATAAATACATGAAGGAATACATACCAGCCACGACATCGGCCGCTGCGCGGACCTCTTCCGCAGTCAACTGGAAGGCTCTCCCCCGAGCCTTCGGCGTCTCGGTCTTCACCGGCCGACTATCAGAAGCTCTAACAGCAGCACGGGCAGACCCCTGAGAAGCTCCCTGTGCTGACCCTCATAGTAGCGGACACTCGGCCTTCCGGTGTCCGGTCTGGTTGTAGTGATAACACACTACAAACCCCTTGGGGCAGTCCTTGGCAATATGCCCCTCCTTGCCACACTTGTAGCAAGATCCAACCCTACAAACTCCATCATGACCCTTGCCGCACTTTCCACAAGTGCGGCCCTTCTGGCTCCCTGCTCTGGAATCAGCGGGCTTGGCCCGCTTGGCTTCCGGCTGGGACTGTGCCGGTCGCCGATCCCTCCCCTGAGACTCCGCCTCCTCCCTAGCCTGAGTCTCTAGCTCGATCTCGCTCTTCCGGGCATTTGCCTGAAGCTCGGAAAATGTAC
Source organism: Lactuca sativa (assembly GCF_002870075.4). NCBI lineage: Eukaryota > Viridiplantae > Streptophyta > Magnoliopsida > Asterales > Asteraceae > Lactuca > Lactuca sativa. The sequence continues at coordinate 204,651,574 of NC_056629.2, read as the reverse complement.
GGTACGAGGAGTTCGCCATGAACTCCCGAATATCGCTCCTCAAAATACTCAAATAACGGCTCATACATGCCTGCTCAGTAGACACGTGTTCAGGGCAGAACATCGCCCTCTCATGAAACATCCTGGTAATAATCGTAACAGACTCCGTACCCTACTTGAGGGTCAAAAACTCCTGTGCCAACCGATCCCGTTCCACCGAGGGAACGTACTCATCACGAAACATGGCAGTGAACCTCTCCCAGGTCACCGCAGCAAGCTCTGCTGGAGAATAGTGTGCTGTCGCGAACTTCCACCAGTCCTTCGCCCCCAAGAGAAGTTGGTTCAGCGCAAACCGAACCCTCAAGTGCTCCAGGCACGAGCATGTATAGAAACACCCCTCAATGTTAGATACCTATCTCATCGCTGCAATCGGATCCTGCGTCCCATCAAACTCTGGTGGCTTCGTGTTACTGAACTCCCTGAACAACAACGAGTCACCCCCCTGCGGCCTAGCAGTAGCGACGGTTGCGGTTGCCGCTGCAACAGCAGCCTCAGAAAGAGAGGCATAACGCTCGTTAAAAGTCTCAATCAGCGTGGTCTTAATAGACCCGAACATCTCTAGTATCTCTGCCCTGATGGCCGCAGCCAACTCCTCATGGATGATCCGACAGATCTCCTCATCACTAGTCTCGCTGCTCTCTGGTGCATGACGTGTCCTCACCATGATCTACCTCTGAAATACAACATACGATAAATTAGAAACTCACTCGAGCATACTCGCACTCGATAACTCATCCCTCCTTGATCCCTGGCATCCTGAAGATTCTTACTTGAACTGTACACCGTCCCGATGTTTCCAGTAGTACGGGCCCAATACTACCGTCCACACCGTGTCAGTATACACCCCAAGTCCTCCTCCTAGGATCCCAAGTCCCAAGTACTCTATTATGCATAATCCAGTCTCTAACAGATCTCTCATAAGCTCCTCACTACTACCTACTCACTCTCAAGCATCTCATAGCAGCTCACCTCCCCCTAAGCTAAGGCATCTCAAATCACGCCACTCTAGTCCTAACAGGAATACCTAGCCCACTCTAGCACGAGAATACATCATATCAATCTCATAAGCATATAACATAAGGGTATTTTGGGAAATCACCGTTCGGGCGCTGACTGATCGTACACACGACTCTACTCTGCGTTTTCCAAAAATCTTTTACTCTTTTTAGAAAACTTGGTTCTCTTTTGAAAATATTTCTCAAACCCTCAGTTTGAGTTCAAATATGCTCGAAGGTGTACTCAAATCCCTCAAACCAAGGCTCTGATACCAACTTGTAACACCGTAAATTTCAAAATAATTTTTCGCATTTTATAAAAACATAATTCATTCATTATTTATAAAAAAATCATTGTTTAAAACTCAATTCATAACATATATCAATCCCAAGATCTCATAACATAAAAATCTCGTGTGTGTACTGATCAAGTCGACGCCTTCCCGCAATCCTCACTAGTACCTGAAACACATGACACGAAACACTGTAAGCACAAAGCTTAGTGAGTTCCCCAAAATACCATATATAACACATATTAGCCACTCGAGGCTATAACTCTGTGGGTCCGTGCACCCAAACTCTGTGAACCCTCAGGTTCTATCTCTGTGAACCTTCAGGTTCTAACTCTGTAAAACATGCACACCATAAATCACATAGAATAATGTAGTGCAACACATAACACAAATATAGCATACAAACACTGTATCACATAACTCCGATTACCTACTCAAGGTAAAGTATAGTGGGAACACTCACCTCAGGCGTCTAGGTAAATCTCTGACTCGGTAGAAATATTGCCTAGTCTCCGCCTATTCACATAAAGTAAATACTTTTATAAAAATAACTCTCGAGACTAGACTCAACCTGCCATTGGCACCCTCAAAAGGGTAAAAGACTATTTTACTCCCCTCTCGACACAAGTACTCCATTGTTGACCAAACCCTAGAAGTCAATAAAAGTCAACAGTCACACTTTGACCCTACTCGCCGAGTGCACCCTGGTGACTCGGTGAGTTCACACATGTTCTCTAACACTTTGTCCCGCTTGGAACGCCGAGTCCCTCCCTATGCTCGACGAGTCATACCAGGCATGAATCGCGAGGCCACCCCGACTCAACTCGCCGACTCTCAAGAACAACTCGGCGAGTACCGCCTTGAACTTCAATCCTCTAACCCCCTTCTGACTCACTGAGTCATCCCCCAACTCGGCAAGTCTACTCACTGAGCAATTTACGTGAAACCCTAACACTACTCGCCGAGTCCCAAGAACAACTCGGCGAGTTCATGCCATGCACAAACTCTCCTAGCCTCCTGAGGTCAGATCTGTTTCCCTAAACCATAGATCTAGCCTTCCCAAGCATGAATGTCACGTAAAGTCCGAAACTTGATGCTTGTATAACAACAACAAGGCATCAAAAGGAGATTTAGTCCCAAAAATGGCAACCTAAGTCCAATAACCCCAAACCGATCCATAAAGCTCCAAGGGTTAAGGTCTCTGGACCTCTTTGAGTCCAGATCCAAGGCACAAACTCGAAGAAGGACCATTTGCTCCACATAATCACTTTCCAAAGGGGTTAGAAAACCCTAAATCTAATGATCAACACCAAAACTGAAGGAGGTTCGAACTATTACCTCAAAATGAAGTGTCTAAACTCTGGAACTGCTAGAATGGCACCTCCTCTTTGCTCTTGGTCACCTCCTTCTTGCTAAACCAAAGGTACAAGGATCAAAAGTGACTTCTTCTTCCTCACAGTGATTTGGCTCGCTTAGGGTTCTGTCAAGGGACTGGTAGCCACAATGGGAGGCTATAAGTGCCCTTAAATAGGCTCCAAACCCGGGGGATTAGGGTTTCATTAAACAGCGTGGACTCACCGAGTCCGGACGTGAACCCGGAAGAACATCCGCGACCCTACTCGACGAGTCTTGGCTCCAACTCGCCGAGTTCCTCCACAAACTCCAAAATAATTAAATAAAAATAATATACCTGGAAATCCGGATGTTACAGATCGGCCGAATCTAAACATGAGGCAGTGTCCGTGGATGGACGTGGTAAAGGATTACGATTACGAGATCCTTTATCACCCGGGTAAGGCCAATGTGGTGGCCGACGCGCTCAGCCGCAAGGCAGCGCCGATCAGGGATATCTGCCTGAGGATGACAGTGGTAACTCTGTTGTTGGAGCGGATTCGAGAGGCCTAGCAGGGGGCCATGAAGGAGGAACATCGGAATAGCGAGCGGATCGTGGGACAGGTTTCCTCCTTCGACTATGACAACCGAGGATTACTGACACTACACCGTAGGGTGTGGGTGCCATACCATGGGGGTGTGTGCCAGGTTCTGATGGAGGAGGCGCACAAATATCGGTTCTCCATTCATCCCGGGGCGATGAAAATGTATAGGGATCTTCGTCTGGACTATTGGTGGCCCTACATGAAGCGGGATGTGGCATGGTTCGTGGAGCGGGGCTTGACCTGCAGAAAGGTCAAGGATGAGCATCAGAGACCTCACGGCAAGATGCAGCCGTTGGATATTCCGTTGCGGAAATGGGAAGACATCATGATAGATTTTATCACTAAGCTTCCGAGGACCGCGCGGGGAGTGGATTCGATCTGGGTCATCGTCGATCGATTGACCAAGAGCGCCCATTTTATCCCGATTCAGGAGTGCATCTCGGCCGAGAAGTTGGCCGACATCTATATCCGGGAGGTGGTGGCGCGGCACGGTGTGCCAGTTTCTGTGATTTCAGACAGGGATGTGCGGTTCACTTCCAGGTTTTGGAGGAATTTTCATGACGAGTTGGGTACTCGTCTGCATTTTATCACCGCCTTTCAACCGCAGACGGATGGTCAGAGCGAGCGGGCCATCCAGACCCTGGAGAATATGCTGTGAGCATGCGTATTAGACTTCGGAGGTAGTTGGGATATCTACCTTCCATTGGTAGAGTTCTCCTATAACAATTGTTATCATGTGAGCATTGATCGTCCTCCCTTCGAGATGTTATATGGGAGGAAGTGCAGAACCCCGATATGTTGGGGCGAGGTTGGCCAGAGGGTAATGGGGAGCACTGAGGTAGTGCTCAAGATGATAGAGAAGATTCAGCAGGCCCGGATTAGGCTCCAGACTGCTTAGAGTCGGCAGAAAAGCTATGCTGATAAGCGCCGATCAGACCTGGAGTTCCAGGTCGGGGATATGGTTCTCCTGAAGGTGTCTCCATGGAAAGACGTTATCCGATTCAGGAAGCAGGGCAACTTGGGCCCCATGTACATTGGATCATTCAGGGTTATAGCCCTGGTGGGCAAGCTGGCGTATAGGCTGGATTTGCCAGCCGAACTCAGTCAGATACATAGCACTTTCCATATTTCTCAGCTGTTAAAGTGCCTGATGTACGCCTCAGCAGTGGCACCCTTGGAGGGAATTCAGGTTGATGACAGCCTGAACTACATTGAGCGACCGGTGGCAATCCTCGACCGGAAGTCGAAGGATTTGAGGAACAAAAGAGTGGAACTTGTGAAGGTGCAATGACAGCACCGAAAGGGGTCGGAGTGGATTTGGGAGCCGGCGGACGAGATGATGGAACATTACCCCGAGCTGTTTCAGGATCAAGCAACAGACTTCGAGGACGAAGTCTAAAATAAGTGGGGGAGATTTGTAGCACCTGGTTCTTGGTACGTATTCTTTTATTAATATTTTTGCATTTTGGCCTTGGACTCGACGAGTTGAAGGACCAACTCGCCGAGTAAAAGCGGGATGAGTCGTGGGGTTTAAGCTGTGGACTCGACGGGTCGGGTCCCAGACTCGCGAGTAGGCACTGTCTGGACAAAAACCCTAACTCAAGGGTTTGCACCCTATTTAAAAACCTTAACTCGGCCTCCTTCGTCCCATTTGCCCCCAGAAGACCCCCATAGCAAACCCTAGCCGTTATTGAAGCAATCTAGGCATTTGGAGTGATTTTGGTGCTTTTGTGACCCAAGGAAGGAAGGAAAAAGGATCAAGAAGAGGCTAGAAGGATCCGATTTTGAGCATCATTTGCAGTCTTCAGAAGGTATAAAGTCTATACCTTGTTTGTTCTTTTGATAGCTCCCATTTTGTGGAGTTTTAGGGCTTTTCTAAGCCATTTTGGTCACCAGCCATGATTGCAAGCATGGTTAGGGGTTGATGTTTCAGATCTAGGCCCTTTTTGGGGTTACAAGGCAGATATGAGTGGCTCTTGCACTCAAAGAAGGCCCCATGCATTGTAAGAGATTGCTTTAGGACCTTTTGAGCTCAAAGTCCCATGCAAGCACGTAAAGGTTGTAACTTTATGTGCTAGATCGATTGTAGAAGCATAGATCTATCTTTTCATCAAGGGTTGTACATCAGAAATCGAAGATTTAGTGAGAGGATGTGACCAACTCGACGATTCCATTCTTAGACTCGGTGAGTCCAAGGTTTCTGTCCCATATCAGTTGAGGGACATAAGGACCCAGTTGAGTGTGGAAAGGTTTTAAGGGGGTCCCGGGGAGTGACCCAACGTTCTGGACTAAACCATTGTGCTGGAAGTTCATGGGACTCGGCGAGTGCATGAGCAGACTCGGCGAGTCCAAGGCAAACTTCTTAAGGATGAATATGAACTCAACGAGTTGTTCATAAAAATCGGCGAGTCAAGGACAGGACCTGTTTATCAGTTGAAAATGAACTCGACGAGTTGTTCACACAACTCCGCGAGTCGGATGAGGATTCAGCCGATGTTCATTTAGAAGGAAAAACTCGTCGATTCATCGCCTAACTCGACGAGTAGAGACGGGTATAAGGACAAATGGAAGGATAGGGACTCGGCAAGTTAGCGAGCCAACTCGGCGAGTCAGGTCAACTAGAAGTTGACTTTGACTTTGATTTGGTCAGGGGTAAAATGGTCATTTTACCCTAAGAACAGTTAGCCGTGTATGACTAAGTGTTTTGTGGGAATTATAGCCGGAGGATTTCCGGAGTAGCAGCGACAACAGTCAGAGGATTCCCGCACATATCAGCAGCTACTACGAGGTGAGTTACCTTCCAGTAGCGGTGGGTCTACGGCCACAATGCCGGCCCACAAGTAGGAGTTGTATGATTAGATGATTGTCTTTGTGATATCATCTAGGTTTGCTACTACCTGATATGTTATATGTTGGCATGATATGTTATATGTGATAGTAGTAGATTTCGGTTGTTAGGACCGAATGGTAGGTCAGACACCCTAAATATGTCTGATAATACGTGTTGATATGTTTATATGCTGGCATGATATGTTATATGTGATAGCGGTAGTAGGAGGGGAATAGTCCCCAAGTTTGGTTGTTAGGACTGAAGGGTAGTTCGAACACCCCAGATATGTCTGATAGTATGTTTATGTTATGATATATGTGATAGTAGCAGTAAGGGGTGGAATAATTCCCGATGGTCGGTTGTTAGGACCGACGGATAGGTCAACGCCCTAGAATGGCTTGACATAGGTAGGACGGCACCCCAGAATGGCCGCATGGGTAGGTCGGCACCCCCGAAATGGCCGTACCAGGTAGGTCGGGCACCCCAGAATTGTCCGGCAGTATGTATGCTATGTGATTGTATGGTATGTGGTACGATGGGGGAACTCACTAAGCTTCGTGCTTACAATTTACAGTTTTGGTTTCAGGTACCTCTTCAGCGAAGGGGAAGGAGTTGGCGCAGTAGCGGCACATCATACACACACTCTTTATTTTCTGCATTCTGAGTTATTCTGGGATTTGTACTATGACATTATTATGTTTTTACGATTTTGTTTTCAGATACGAGACATGCTTTTATTTAATGATATGATCGGTTGATATTTTGATACAAATGTTGTGCAAATCACTTAATCAAAAATGAAATTTTTGGTCGTGAAAATTTGGTCGTTACAATTACTGGTGGCATATGTATTACCGACGACAATGGGTGTTTCTGGTGACTCTATTATTAGCGGCATCAATAATCTTTAGCAACGACATATTTGAGAAATAGCAATCGGTAATACCGATGACTCTTTAGTGGTGACGTGTCGCCGATATTACTATTACCGGCGACAATTCTAAGTTTTAGCGGTAAGTTTTTTGTCGCCACTAATGCCTTATATTTCGTGTAGTGAAGTCATATCTACTCTCAAAAACAACAAATCAATGGGACTGTAATCCCAACAATTAAGAGAATCGCAACTTGAAAACGTCAAAAAACTCATAAAACCCAAATGTTCAATCATGCACATTTCCCAAAAAAAATTGTCATCAAAACTTCTTTTAAAGCATGGATCTCTCTTAGACGCAACTCAAGGAGTTCAATGGTGGTCTTGATTTTGAAAAATGATGAACATATTAGAAGTTCTTGGGTCCTCATAAATCTTTTGGTTCTCAAAAGAACTTATCTCTCTCTCTCTCTCTCTCTCTATATATATATATATATATATATATATATATATATATATATATATATATATATATATATATATATATATATATATATAAGTTCAATAAAGAACTATTATTAACAAGGAACCATTGAACCAATCGTGAGCGTTAAAAATTTAACTATCAATGACCAATGGAATAGTTGTACGTTGCTTAATTGTACACGCATATATTAGATTATACCAAAAAAAATCACATTGTTTTTTATTTAATTTTTTCAGACCATGTTTTCTTATCGGAAAAAAACGAATATACGAAAATATATAATGTTTATCTTATTTCTATAAACGTCCATATTGATACATCAAAAACATTTTTTTTAAAGAACTCACTTCATTTTCTTGTTTTTTTTTCCAATATTTAGATTTACTTTTATCAAAAAATAAAAGAAAAAAAAAGAAAAAACTAAATAAACCAAAATTCTCAATTTTTTTCATTTATAAATAGACATTGAAACAATATACTTTTTCTCACCTTATCGAATCATTCACGAATTAATTTTGTATAATTTACATTTGAATCGAAGTATATTTCATTTTATTTTATAATATTTAGTGTTTTGATGAATTTTAAATTAATTTTGAAAACTTCACAAGTGAATTTATTCACATTGTGAATCTGAATCGTGTATAATTCCATTTTTAGAATTTACAATGTGGATTTGACTTACTATTATTCATATTGTAAATCCTAACAGGATATACATCATTATAAATGTTTATTTAGAAAGGACAAAAAGTTATGAATTTTGATATATTTATTTTATTTTTTTTTTTGACAAAATAGCAAAAGTGATCCCCATACTAGTTGAAAATTGTTACTTCGCTCCAAAAAGTTTGGGATTAGGACTAGTAGTCAAAAACTTTCATTTTGTTATGGTTTTATCCTAATTCTTTTTGAAAATATTTAGAAGACAAAATTGCAATAATGATCCCTATGGTTGTCAAAAATATGTGTTTTGGTCCAAAACGTTTGGTGTTGCATCATTAGTCCAATTTTGGATACTTTGTGTAATTTTGGTCCTTATTTCATTAACTTCAACAACTCGGCTATTAACTTTTTTAAAATGACAATTTTACCCTTAAAGACCATTTTTGCACCTATTTTTTTTACAAAACTACAAGGACTATTTCTGTCTCTCTCCTTTTTAATTTTATCTTATTATTATACATTAATTCCTTTAACTCTTGTTTTTTAAAATTTTTTGATTAGATTAATTTTTTTATTGGATTATTATATATTAACAAATATTATTTTACTATATAACATTTATATATGGTTGTAAACAAACCGCACAAACACGAACAAGGGCTTTGATGTGTTTTTTTTTGCATTAGCTTTTTACTTATAAAGTTCTATCGGATCTCAGCTAGTCCTAAACACAAATAGACAGTGTACCTAGTCATGAAGTAATATAGTTGTGGTAAGAAAATGTGTCGAACTCAGGAAACTAGATGGTTTAGATCAAATAATTCAAGAGTTAATTGAATTTACAACAGTTAAAAAAAATAAGGTTCTTATTTAAACTAAATTAAACTAGTTTTAACGTCAATTAATCACATGGAACTAAGAACTAAATGAAAACAATAGATAAGAAATACTTCCAATAGAATACGAATCCCCCAAGTTTATATGTTTGATTTATTAGAAGTGTAATGAATTAATGGGTTAATTACTGAATTGTAATATGACTAGTTATCTTGGTCGGATTTCCTATTGTTCATGTTCATTCGTTTATTAAATAAATGAACGTAAACGAACTTTTCATCGAACGGTTTGTCGAATGTTCGGTTCGTTTACAGCTCTACATTTACATATTAATATTGATGGATTCCTATTCACGACATCTGTTCTCGACTGTCTTTATATTGACAGACTCATATTCATCTGGAAGAAAACACCTCTATTTACAGTGATGATGTGTGTTGGGCATTCTCCTGCATGGCTTGTACTTGCTTCGTAGCCCATTAAAATCTTGCCACATGTCACCCTTCTGGTGGTCCATGTTTACAAATCTCCGACGAATTTGGGTGTCTATTGTGCGCGACAGGCATGGCGCGCACATTGACGTGCACCCTTAAATCCTTTTTAAAAATTCATATTTTCTTCATATGAACTTTGTTTCTTACTCTCTTTATATATTTGTGTAGGTCTTTCCTAAAACTATAACTTTCTTTTAGGTTGTATCTTCTATTTTTAACCCATATTTTTATATTTTATAATACGACTTCCTTTTTTGCCCTTTTTTCCTTCCCAAGTACTTATCTCATGCTTTACTACAAATTTCCTTTTTGTAGTGTTAGCTAAAACTCAACTGTTCTCTTTTTGCTGTTTTTGACGTCAATAGCTTTATTAACGTGGTTGGTTTCTATTTGTCATAAAATCATAACTCTTCCAATCAGAGTTAGATTTTCTCGACGTTTATATTTTTGGGATCATTAGGTCGCGTATTTTCCAAATACACTAACCATTTTAACTTTTTGATTACTTTATTTTCAGCTCAACTTTCCATATTATCCTTCAATATGGGAAGTTTTTTGTCATTATGAGTCGATCCTAACTCCTAGTAACAATTAATGACGGAAAATTCTTAATTGTTAGACGTGGTGGTGGATTATGTATCACGTGTTTTAAATGACTTGCACGACGTGGTGGCCTATAACCATGACGTGGTGGCGGTTAAATGAGAAACGCTAATCTTCGTGAATTGCGCCTCTATTTAAGGGAATTTGATAGCTAGGATTGCTCACCCTCAACCTCCATCATACTCTCTCAACCTCCAAGCAAACCCTAAGCTCTAATTTTCTTTCTAATCCTTTCGTGTCGATTTTTGGATAATAGAAAAGGAAGAAGGTGACATGGGCTTGGATTCAGTAGGGAACTCTTCTCATCTTCTTGTTGTGCGTCTTTTGGACTTTTGTAAGTCCTTAAGTTCCATTCTTTTTGGTTTATTGTGCATAGATATAGATTTTTATGCCTTATTCTTCTTATTGAGAGTTATTGGAGTGTTGGGTTCCCATAAATGTGCCACCTTTATGCATCCCCATAATCCTTTTGGGGTTAGGAGTGTTGGATCTGGATTTTATTGGAGTTTTGAACTCTTGCATGTGATTTTGGCCCTGTTTACTCTATTTTGGTCTAGTTTGAGTTCAAGACATGCATTGGACGCGCATATCTATAAAAGCAACCATTTTTATTGTTCATTGGATGAGAGAATGCTTTATGGAAAGTTTGAATGGCTTATTTGAATGATTAGGAGCTTATTGGATTAAGCTGGTTTGAATAATCACCACGACGTAGCTGGAGCTAAAATATTATAATCCGATAAAAATTAATTAATCTAATAAAAAAGAAACTAAAATCAATTGACTATCAGAAATTAATAGTCTAATAAACTAATATATATTAATACATAATCATCCAATAAAAAAAACTAATCCAGTAAAAATTTAAAAAAAGAAATTAATAATCCATTAGAAAATACTTATTAATATATAAATATTATATATTAAAATAATATTTTATCAATATTTAGTAATTCAGTAAAAAAATAACTAATCTCATGAAAGCAAATTAAAATAGTATAATTAAAAGAAATTAATAAGCCAATAAAATAATATTTATTAATATATAAGTATTATATATTAAAAACAATATTTATTAAGATATAATAATCCAATTAAAAAACTAATCTAGTAATAAAAAAATAGAATAAAAATAATTAATAAAAATAACTAATGTTAAATAAGTAAATAAAACTAAAAAGAAGAGATGCAAAAATGGTCATTGTAGTTTGGTAAAAAGACACAGTTGCATAAATGGTCCCTGAGAGTAAAATTGTCATTATAAAAAAGTTAACACCTAAACTGTTAAAGTTGATGACATATGGATCAAAACTGCATAAGATATACAACACTACAAGAAAAAGACCCTTTTACAACGCGCAAACCACGACACTCATTGATTTATCTTACACAAAAGAGAGTGCCATTAAAAAAGTGTCATTTCTTCAAAAAAAAATTAAGGATTTAGGTCACGCATTATTGTGTGCCCTTAAATTAGTGTCTCATGTAAAAAAAACCTAAAAACACTGAGGGCACTTTATCTAAAATGTGCATATTTTGTGAATGTTGTTTTATAGTTTTTTTTAAGAAACGCACGTCTCTCTTCTTGGAGGGAAAATGAAATCCCCAAAATTTTAAACCCCGATTTCTTCTCCTATATTCGTTTCGATCTGTTCTCTAACATCTCCTCTCCTTCGTCTCCGCCCCTCACCCACCTTCACTACCTCAAACCCACACCGACTCTTCAAGCCTGCACTACGACGATGTACCAGCCTTATTGACCAACACTTCATCCACCATCACAATTTACATCTCTCTCACCCCATCCTCAAGGAAACCGACTCGCTAATCGTCACGGAAACGAAAACGAAAATGACCTATGATTAGGATTATTCGATAGGTGCAAGTCCCAAAGGAGAGGCTCTACTTCTATCAGCAATGGCGTCCTCTAACCCTCTCTTCTCATCACCACTCCCTCTGTCCCCACTCAGATCTGACGTACCGCTGCCCCTAACCTTCTCCTTCAAAACAAAAGCAACGCTCAATGATTCTTTCTCTACCAGTGGTCCCACCTCTGAATCACCCCAGACTGAAATTTTTGAGGACCGACTCTCGCAGGTACGTGTGCGTTATCGGAGTGGCATAAGGAAGAAAGTTGACGCACGAAAGAGCAAGAAGTCGGGGAAGAAATCTGGTAGGAGTTCAGGATCTAGGGAAAACATGTACCTCCCACCGGTGCCTTTAAAGGAGCCGATTTTCAGGTTGAGTGAAAGTGGATTTTGGGTAAGTTATACTTTCAATCTTTTTCTTATACGGGCATGATAAATTGAAAAAATCTATTTAGTTATAGCAATTATTTGTTTCAAGGTAGCTTGGTAGATTTTTCAAAGTAAGATGCTTTAATAGAGAAACGAAAATGAGTAATTTCTTATTTGATATGCTGCTAATAATACGATATGTAACAGATTCTGTTGGAGCTGCAAGTTTATGGGTTGTTAGATTTGATTAAAAACAAAGATATGAAAAAAGATGATGTGAATGTGATTAAAGGTTCATTAAAGATGAATGGTTGTATGAGCATGCATAGTGAGAAGGGTTCATTAGGGTTAACAGGTTTACAAAACTTGGGAAAGACTTGTTTATGAACAGTTCTCTCTGGTGTCTTGCTCATACCCCAAAGCTTATTGATTACTTCCTTGGAGATCATAGGAAAGAAATATACCACGATAATGTAATGCCCGTGTTTCTAGGCTAGACATTAATATTGACATGATACTCTAGGTTAACCTTTGTGACTCATTTTGAAGAAATGAAAAGGAATTATGTGAATATTATGTGTTTTATGTGTTTTATGCTTAATTATTAGGGTTTAATTAATTAAGAATAAAAATGAGCATCAAAAATAAATATTAGATAAAGCTTATATTTATTAATAAAGTTGTAGTGGTCGTGACAAGGATTACAGGTATATAAAGAATGCCGACATCCGAGTTATAACGAAGAAGTTATGATCTGTCGAAGTTTCGCGACAAAACCGACACGGTGCTAAATGTCGTAAAAAGTGAGTTTTTGATAAACTACTTTTTAGCCTTGGTGATCTAAATGAAAGTCATAGTGTTCGTTAAACCAAGAGTATGTATAAAAAGAGCGCCCAAATCTGACTTTGTATGAGGAAGTTATGATTTTTCTAAGTTTTAGCTTATCAGTAGACAGCTAAAAACTCGAATTTTAGATCGACTGATTTTTAGCCGACACAACCTAAACGGGAATTGAAGGTATCGTCAATAGTAGCACAACGGAAAAAAGTCTGACAAAAACAGACGTCGGATGAAGAAGTTATGAATTTTTAACGGATTTCATGTCGCCGTTTGTTAAAAATAATAATATAAAAATTAAATTCAAAATTAGCCGACGAAGTTTAAACAAAATTTGTAGAGCGTAATTTTAACTACGTGTGCATATAAAGAACGTCAAAAACAGAGCTCGTATGCGAAAGTTATGAATTTTAGAAAATTTTGGCACAAAATTCGAGAAATTTCGCATGGATGAGCTGCACCCGGAAATGCCACGTCACCTTCGCTCTTAGTGCGCCATGTGTCCGAATTGCTGAGTAACTCGAGGCCAGCTGGCGAGGCGTGTCGCTTCCTGATTCGACCGAAGTCTCGGCCCTCGCACATCCGACGCGTGTGCATCCCCGTGTCCGAACTTGGTGAGTCATCCGAAGCAGGTGAGTCATCCGGAGCTAGATCAATCCGAAGATAACACATGTCCGAGCCTCGCACCTCCTTTAGCCTCCGAACCTCGCAGACTGCAATGCATGTCTTCTTCTCACTACTTCGGGCCCAAACCTCGGGCCTATATATAGAAGGCTTGCGAGCCTTCCCGGGTACTTTTGGAAAATTGGCAATTTTGGCCCCTTTTTCAATATTTTGGCTATTTTTCACATCCCCCGAAGCCCCGAGATCATTTCCAACGCCCGGAACACATCCCAGAGTGACCGTGAAGCCCGTGAAATTTATTTTTTCGGTTTCGAAGCCCGACCCTCTCAGAGCCCGGTTTCTCAATAAAACTCCCGGTTTTATTAGAAACCATCGTTTTAGGCAACGAAGTGTTGCCCGATTATCGTTAAATCATGTGAGTGTATAGTCACTTTCACCTTACACATATATATGAAGTAATTTCTTTACAATACGTGCTATGTGTAATTATATTAATTGTTTAATTAAGGTGACTATTGAATAGATGTTTTATACAAGTTTTAAACTGTATATGTATTTTTATCTACAAATATGTTAGGTAAAACATGGGTAGATGAATTGGATGATGTGTGATGAAATAAAGGTGATGAGAGGTGTCGATGTTTAAGATGATCTAGTCATCTAGCAAAGTATAGACAACGGCCATGAACTATTTTAGATAGTCCAGTGGAACGTTAGCATACTGGTAATCGGTAGGTATGTTTGAACTATATGTTCATAAGGTGTTCTCGAACTATATGTTCATTAGGTGTTTTTGAACTATGTGTTCATTCGTTAGTTTTTATTTTAGAAACTATTATGTGTCGGGGTACAGGAGCGTACGGGAGTACTTTATTAGTATTTTCCCTATACATTTATTTTGAAGAGCTTTGGAGTCTTTGTTTCTTTTATGAAGTGATCGGACTAGCTTCATGATTCAGCGTTTTCGATGTCGGATAGGACACGTCTGGAGGTTATATACCTCACGATATTCAGACCACAGCCTAGGCATTAGTCAGTGTTTCCATTCTTGATGTCGGATAGGACGCGTCTGGAGGTTATATACCTCGCGATATTCAGACCACAGCCTAGGCATTAGTCAGCGTTTCCATTGTCGGATAGGGTGCGTCTGGGGGTTACATACCTCACGATATTCAGACCACAGGCTAGGCATTGATAACTACCCCTGACTTAATTGTCATGTGGTTCTTTCTTTTACGAATAAAGGTTCGTGGTTAAAATTATTCCATTCATTTGATGTCTTCATCAATCCTTGTTTGCTGCTAGGGGATTTCCAAAGCAGTTTTGTTAGTTGGTTGTTCATATATATCCTTTAGGCTAGATCTACTAAGATCACTGTATACGATCAGTATGTGGGGATCGACGTTGTTAGTGCTTGTAATATAAACCTTGGGCACCGATGGACTTCGTGCCTATTCCTTAGGATGAATCTTTAGGAATGAGTGATAGTTGATTCGTAGGGTAAATCCTTAAGAAATGAATAAGATAATGGGGATTGGGTAATTGGGTTGATTGTTTGATGTTTAAGCATAATAAATTTATTTATTGTGGGGTGAAAACCCTATATGCTCACCAGGCTCCTAAGCCTGACCCACTCAGTTTAATTGTATCACAGGTATCGATACGAAGCTGCTTTACACTGAGAGATTAAAAGAGAAGTAGATCACTAGTGTAAATGAATGTAAGTTTTGTTTATGATTATGTTTTTGTATTGACAATGACATCCCAATTGTTTAAGTGAATAAAATACATTACTTCGGAAATGATTTGATAACATATTTATCATGTTTTTTCTGGGAACAAATTCCGCAACAATTTTAATCAAATGATTACTCTGAAATTATTTTAAAAGCATAAATTAAACCAGTCTTTTCTGGCCGTAAAATTGAGGATGTCACAGTTGGTATCAGAGCATTAGTTTAAGTGAACTAGGAATTTGTAGGATTTCTACACTTAAACTTAGAATGCTAAGCGATGATTGTGAGATGAGTGTCTGCTATATTTTAGACAGGAGCGCAAGTTTATTTTAGGAAAGATGCCTAAAATGTTTTATGTATTAAATATTTTATGTTATAGCTATAAGGATGCCTTATAAGCTATTATTTGTTCGGATCTATGGTCTGTTGCTGACTGGATCTGGAAACCTTATGTATGTAGGATTCTAAGTGTATGATTATGAGATTAGAACTAACATATATATGTTTTGAAGTGATAATTAGATTTATACGTCTATCGTAAATAAAGCTTTCATATCTTAAGTTCTCGCCCAGTACACCAAACGTCTGCTTGGGTGTACAAAACGTTATGGTGAAGACTCGTAGAGAATTGAGTAGATGGAGGAAATAAAAAGCTTATGATAGTGAATGATACCTATCAGAAGATATCATAAGAGTGGTATCTTGCCTTTAGAATATGTCTAATAAAATAACGAAACATTTAGAGGGGTACGGTACGTCTGAAGTACACCTTCGATTAGCAGGATGATGGAATGGTTGGTGTAATTCTTGAAGTTGTCCCATCGTCTGGAATTTCCATCACCAACCAAGTTGAAGTAGAATTGATGATTGAAGATACGCATGGAAGAAATCCTAGTAGAGTTTAGGAAAATTTTATGATTAATTGGACACATTCGTATGTGTTAAATTGTTTTGTGATTTTAGAACTTGGGGACTACGAGACAGTACATGGGACGAGTATGAGTAGGTGTGAATAGTAGTAGAGATCTGTACTACTGGAAGCACATGACTCACACTTGGATCAGGGAAAGTCACAAGATTACCAAGGAACTAGTAATTGATTTCGTCTTATTCTAGTATGTCGTTACCATCGTTTCGGTAATGACTAAGAAGATGATTGTTATTCCGACCCTAGTGGTCATATCAAATTGAGTCCGACTACGATGAGTTTGTTATGTGGTTCAAAGAACCAAGTTCGATGTAGCAATTGACTTAAGTCAAATCGAATCAAAGGATGATCAAAGTGATCAATAGAAGTATCGCGTTCGTTGTTAAAGAAGTTGGGTTATGTTGTGTTCTGACCCAAAGGGATAAAGTGATAGCGTATGCATTAAGGCAATTGAAGGAGAACGAAAAGAACTACCCCACTCATGATCTGGAATTGGAAGTGGTAGTATTCGCCTTAAAGATAGGGAAGCACTATCTTTATGGTACCAAATGTAAACTTTTCACTGATCCTAAGAGTCTTCAATATCTCTTCAATCAGAAGGAATTGAACATGAGGCAATGTTAGGTGCATTTCATGTACCCATTTTGTAGCTTTATTTTATAAAAGTACATTGCATATAGGCTTAAACTCATGCATTTTGCACGTTTTTCGGGATTTTTCATGAGGCAATTTCATTCAAATACTTTTGTCATATTTCAGGGACTTTTGGAGGAAGGATATTGTTGGAGGAGGTAAATAAGAGTTACCGACAAAATTTCGGGACTTGCGGAGCACCGAGGAGCAATATATCAAAGAAACGAAGATTTTGGCTTTACAAACGTTTACACGGCCGTGTAAATGGAAGCCTTGCGTTTACGCGGGCCGTGTAAACGTAGATTTCTGCGCAGTATATTTTTGCGTTTACGCGGGCCGTGTAAATGACAGTGTTAATTTACACGGGCCGTGTAAACGTAAATGCGGGTTTTAAAGCAGTTTTTCACCATTCTTAAAGAGGGGAACTGACTTTTTACTTAGGGGGTCGATTTTGGGAGCAAAGAAGGCGATTTTCTAGAGGATTTTGGAGTTGATTAACACTTGGGAACATTTGATTTCATTTTGTAAGAACTTTAATTTCATTTTCTAGATTTGTGATCTTGTTCTAGTCATGAGTGGCTAGAACCCTAGTTTCTCCAACTTCATGTCTTGACTTTTTAGTTGTGATTTCAATCATGTGATTTGATGTTTGCTTCTAATTCCTACCTAGTGAATTTGATTTTGTTTCAATTGAATGTTTGATTCTAATTGTGATTCTTATTGGCCATTTGAATTAGGGTTAGGTCATTCAAGTTATCAAATTGAAAAATCCGTAATTGTTTTGTGAATTGAACTAAGTAACAAACACTAAATTGATTTCCATTGAATGGATTTAGTGTAAATCTTATTCACATACACTTTTACACTCCCGAGCTTATGAGTAGTATTGGGTGTTGTTGGGAACATTCACATAAAGCTTCATGCAATCTTCCAATCTAATTCTAAGAGCTTTTTTAGATTAGGTTAGTAAGGTTAGGATTAATCAAAGAGCTTGTTTTGGTTAATTATTGTGGTGAATGGAAAGTGTTAGAGCTTGTTAACACTTTCAAGTACGAACTTAGGTGGAATTGAGTAGATATCATTTCATCCTTGGAATCACATTGTTAAATTGTCTTGCATAGAGTTGGAGTTCTCACAAATCCTGAATTTGTTTCTTTTAATTGATCATTTAGTTATTGCTTTATCCTCTTGTTTAAATCCTTGCATACCAACCCCCCATTTATGTGACCATTATTGTACCTTCCGCAAAAAGGTATAAACACTTGTCCCGTGTCTCTGTGGATCGACCCTGCTTACCTTGTACTACATTATTAGTTCATAGTAGTAGTGTTTAAGGAGTCATTTGTACCCTTTATTTGGTGGGTTTGACACGCCTAACAAATTGGCGCCGTTGCCGGGGACACGGTGTTACTAATTGTTTATGCCTAGATTTTTGTGAGCAGGTGCTTTAAAAAAAAGTCAGGTAGAAGATAAGTTTTCAATTGAAGGAAGTGGTGAGAAGGTTAATGTGATGTAAAGGCCCACCTACTTAGAAAAAAGCACATTTAGGGGCCAAGTCGAGCCAACGACTTAAAACAAGGGCAGCTAACCGGGAGGCAACCCGGGGTTATTTTTGTCCTTCCTTTTAAAACTTTTTAGTCTTTGGTAAATTTTAATTTTTTTTAATGTCCCAAATGGTTTTAACTTATTTTTTATGCCTAGAAAATGAATCTCCGGCTCCAAAAATACTTCACCGGTAGCTTGAGGAGGTTCACACCACATTTGCGAGGCTCCAAGAACGATTCGGTAAATTCTTTCCATATCTTTAATCGTTCATATTTTACTTAAAATTCAATTGGTGTGCATTTGTAACTGTTTTGAACTCATTCTCAACCCAACTACCATCCTCCACCATCCTACTCTCAATAGGCCGACTATACCTCTCTCCAAGCATCGAGGACGATGCTTATTTTAAGCTTGGGGAGGGGCATCCATCCATGCATAAATCCCGTTGCATGTAGTTTTGTACATATTGCATTATTTTTCATTTCATTTTCTTTTTCATTTTTTTTCTGCATGGAAAATTTTTCAAAAAAAACTAAAAAGATTTTCTTTCTATTCTAATTTTTATTATTTTCTTTGCAATTTGTTTGCATCTAAATTTTTGCATTGCATTCATTGCATAAAAAAACGATCCAATCCTAAGCAACCGAATCTTTTCAAAATAGTTGAGCTGGTAAATGAGTCATGTGCCTTAAAATTGGCTTGCTCTTTTTATTGAAAAATCTAAAAGCAAGTTAATCACACACGAACACACTTCCCGAAGCTACTTATGCAAAACAGAAAGTGAGAAGATTGTCAACATTGGAGCATAAAAGCAGGTATGAGTCAATTCTTTGGAACGTATGACTGGTCTTATGAGTAGTAAATGCTCAATTGAACTCAAAATGCCAAATTCAAAAGTTCATAAAAAGAATGCAAAATCTCAATGTCCCCCCTTCCAGCGCTCTTAAAAGTCCTTTCTACTTATTCCCTTTTATATACCCTGCTTGATGACATAGCTTTCAACTATACTTACGGGTTTTTGCATGTTAACATTTAGTCCCCCGAAAAATGTCTAGAAGTCCCTCACGGTAATAGACCGTGAGATGTCCCATAACAGAAAAGTCAAGGACGAAAATATAAAGAAATCGGCCAAATAAATAAATAAATTAAGTGTTATGTGTTAACTTAGTTATTTGTGTTTAAATAATAATAATAATAATAATAAGAATAATAATAATAATAATAGATCTTATATTAAAAAAAATTATTGTTAAGTTAATCTGTGACCTTTGGGATTCGAACAAGTAAACTCTGAGGGGTGTTCTACACTTAATCACCTAAAGCTAAATTGTTTGGGATTGATTGGTTGAAAGTTCGCTACACGGGTTCCATAGAAAGTCATGAACTTAATAATAGCAAATAAAGCTAATCTGTGGCCTTTGAGGTTCGGGCAAGTAAACCCGAGGGATCACTTCAAATCTAGCACACTAAGGTCATTTGATTTGGATGTGTTGGTTGGAAGCCCGTTACACGGATTTCAAAGAAAGTCATGAGCTTTATTTGTAAAAAAAATGTAATTAGGAAGTTTGTATATAGTTGTGTTTATAGTTTAATTAGATATTGTGTTTAGGAAAAATACTTGGCTGTCAAAAGATTCCCTTGGACTTGGATTTGAATTTATGACATTGGACTGAATGTTAATTACTTCTACTGGTGTAAGTGGTTTGAAGTTTGTAACCAATCTGGATAAATATTAGGGAATTTTTAGAAAATATTTTTCAGAAAAAGATTGTTGTTAACCAACAAATAGCTGGAATCGGACATTATTATATTTTATGAAACAAAGATGGTTGAGCATGTTTTGTCACATATAATTGCACGAGAGTAAGACCATAATTTGTTCCAAGAATTGACTTGATGATATCGAAAAGGAATAAGTGTTGTGATCTTTGATTCTGTTGAGTTGTACTAGGGAGTGGCCAAAGTTTTGTCTCTATTATCATATAATATTTTGAGATTAAAGCCAAGTTAACTCAAGGTATGACAGGTACATTCTCAACTATGGTACAAAACAGGGTAATTGGGTTGGATCTTTTCATGTTTGTTTTGATTTCATGCATTAAGTTTCAAATAGTTTTAACTTTAATTTTCTTTTCTTCTATTCTATTTTATTTTCTCCAGTTTAAATCTTCTTGTTCTTTCTTGAGGACAAGAAAGGTTTAAGCTTGGGGAGATTTGTTAGGTGCATTTCATGTACCCATTTTGTAGCTTTATTTTATAAAAGTACATTGCATATAGGCTTAAACTCATGCATTTTGCACGTTTTTCGGGATTTTTCATGAGGCAATTTCATTCAAATACTTTTGTCATATTTCAGGGACTTTTGGAGGAAGGATATTGTTGGAGGAGGTAAATAAGAGTTACGGACAAAATTTCGGGACTTGCGGAGCACCGAGGAGCAATATATCAAAGAAACGAAGATTTTGGCTTTACAAACGTTTACACGGCCGTGTAAATGGAAGCCTTGCGTTTACGCGGGCCGTGTAAACGTAGATTTCTGCGCAGTATATTTTTGCGTTTACGCGGGCCGTGTAAATGACAGTGTTAATTTACACGGGCCGTGTAAACGTAAATGCGGGTTTTAAAGCAGTTTTTCACCATTCTTAAAGGGGGGAACCGACATTTTACTTAGGGGTCGATTTTGGGAGCAAAGAAGGCGATTTTCTAGAGGATTTTGGAGTTGATTAACACTTGGGAACATTTGATTTCATTTTGTAAGAACTTTAATTTCATTTTCTAGATTTGTGATCTTGTTCTAGTCATGAGTGGCTAGAACCCTAGTTTCTCCAACTTCATGTCTTGACTTTTTAGTTGTGATTTCAATCATGTGATTTGATGTTTGCTTCTAATTCCTACCTAGTGAATTTGATTTTGTTTCAATTGAATGTTTGATTCTAATTGTGATTCTTATTGGCCATTTGAATTAGGGTTAGGTCATTCAAGTAATCAAATTGCAAAATCCGTAATTGTTTGGTGAATTGAACTAAGTAACAAACACTAAATTGATTTCCATTGAATGGATTTAGTGTAAATCTTATTCACATACACTTTTACACTCCCGAGCTTATGAGGAGTATTGGGTGTTGTTGGGAACATTCACATAAAGCTTCATGCAATCTTCCAATCTAATTCTAAGAGCTTTTTTAGATTAGGTTAGTAAGGTTAGGATTAATCAAAGAGCTTGTTTTGGTTAATTATTGTGGTGAATGGAAAGTGTTAGAGCTTGTTAACACTTTCAAGTACCAACTTAGGTGGAATTAAGTAGATATCATTTCATCCTTGGAATCACATTGTTAAATTGTCTTGCATAGAGTTGGAGTTCTCACAAATCCTGAATTTGTTTCTTTTAATTGATCATTTAGTTATTGCTTTATCCTCTTGTTTAAATCCTTGCATACCAACCCCCCATTTATGTGACCATTATTGTACCTTCTGCAAAAAGGTATAAACACTTGTCCCGTGTCTCTGTGGATCGACCCTGCTTACCTTGTACTACATTATTAGTTCATAGTAGTAGTGTTTAAGGAGTCATTTGTACCCTTTATTTGTTGGGTTTGACACGCCTAACAGGCAACGACGCTGGCTAGAGTTACTCAAGGACTACGACTGTGAGATACTTTACCACCCTGGTAAAGCAAATGTTGTTGATGATGCTCTCAGTCGGAAACTAAATCTTGAAAAGAAAAGGCCAAGAGCATTGAGAATTGAAGTTGTCTTGACAATTGTGGAAAGTATAAAGAAAGCTCAAGAGGAAGCTTTAGAGAAAAATGGCCGACAGGAAGAACTTTTGGGATAAAACGTTGGTGTTTGATACAAACGGTCAAGGACTGAAGGTATTCAAAGGTAGGATTTGGGTACCTAAGACGGAAGGAGTAAGAGGTCTTCTAATGGAAGAAGCTCACAAGACCATGTACTCGATTCATCCCGGCAGTACAACAATGTATAGGGATCTAAAACCCTATTACTGGTAGCCGACGATTAAGCTCGAAGGTATGTGGCCGAGTGTGTAACGTGTGTTAGGGTTAAGGCACAACATCAGAAACCGTATGGGAGTTTAGAACCTTTACCTGTACCTATGGGTAAATGGGAAGATATCACTATGGATTTTGTGACTAAACTGCCCAGAACAAGGAATGGTCACAACATGATTTGGGTGGTCGTTGATCGCTTCAATAATAGTGCGTATTTCATTGTAGCCAACAAAAAATGGTCTATGGATAAACTTGCGAATTCTTACATGAAGGAAATTGTGAGGCTTCACGGTGTTTCGTTAACGATTGTATCCGATCATGACAGCCGTTTTACCTCAAGGTTTTGGAGGAGTCTATAAGCGAAATTGGATACCAAGTTGTGTTTGAATACAGCTAACCATCCACAAACCGATGGTAAGAGCGAACGAACAATTCAAACATTGGAGGATATGTTGAGAGCATGTACCCTGGAATTCCAAGGTAACTGGGGTTAACACTTACCTCTAGTAGAATTTTCCTATAATAATAGTTTCCACTCAAGCATCAAGATGGAACCTTATCATGCTTTTGATGGGTTTTATACAAACAATCCTATGTGTGCATGCAACCCTAGAGTTGGATCTATGTTTTCACTATTAGACATACAACTTTATGAACACAAAAAGAAACCTGACATGCTACTACTATTTTCGAAATCCACATAGGAGAATAAAATACGTACATTTTGTTGTTATATAGTAATAATAACTAGTTCCTTGAATCTCCTTAGCTTTTGAAAGCAAGTACCACAAGTGTAGTACCTCTAATGGCTCACAAACACACTTGGGTGAGAGGATGAATATGAGAGAGAGAAGGAAGAGTATTAAGCTCCAAAATTCGGTTATAGTAGGGTTTTCCCAAGGGATGGCCGAATTCCTAAGCCTAGGGGGCTATATTATACTTAAGGCTAGCTAGGGTTTCAAGGTGGAAAACCTAATCCCTTAGCTTAGGGCCTAAGCAAGTCCATGGACTCCTTTCCTTAATACCTTAGACGAAAACTCCTAGATCCTTCTAGGATTTTCGTTCAAGCCTGAATAAAGGTGATCCAATGGCCCAAAGTCTCAACTATCAAATAATTACAAAACAACCCATGTACTTTTAATTAATTCATTTAATCCCAAAATTAATTCCTAATTAATTTCTAATTAAATCCTAATTAATATATTATTCTTATAATATATTAACAAATCATATTTATACCCTAATTTATTATTCTTAACAATAAGTCAGTCTCTCTCCTCAGTAGTCGTCCTGTCGAGTCACCGGTGTGAAGGCAACCCAAAATGACCATGCTACAACTGGGTCAAGTACATACCAACTATAGTTATGGACTTAGACACTAATCCAACATCTTTGTATGGGGAAAAGTGTCGAATGTTGTCATGTTGGATGGAAGCTAGGGAAAAGCAGTTTATGGGACTTGAAAATAGTCCATCAGACTGCTGAAAAGTTGAAAGTGATTATGGAAAGAAGCGTAGCTGCTCAAAAGAGCTATGATGACAAGAAAAGACAACCGATATCATTCGAAGTTGGAGATTCGGTTTTACTTAAATTCTCGCTGTGGAAGGGACTTATAAGATTTGGTAGAAGGTGAAAGTTGAGTCTTAGGTTTATTGGACCATTTAAAATTCTTCTGAGGATCGAGAATCAAGCTTACAAGCTAGAATTACTGGAAGAACTAGAGAGTATTCATAACACCTTTTGAGTGTGTTATTTAAGAAAGTTCACGGGAGATGTACCCAACATAATTCCCATTTCTGAATTAAGGTTGGATGAAAACAAGAGGTTGATTGAAGAACCTGAGGCAATCGTTGACCGTAAGACTAAGAAGTTGTGACAAAAAATGGTCGATTTAGTGCTTGTGCGTTGGAACCATACGAATGTGCCAAATCTCACCTGGGAAATGGAGAGTGACATGATGAGTCGCTACCCGTAGTTGTTTGTCGATGTGTGATTCCTGGGACGGAATCAACCTAAGGGGGAGAGAATTGTAATGCTCGTGTTTCTAGGCTAGGCAATAATATTGACATGATACTCTAGGATAACCTTTGTGACTCATTTTGAAGGAATTAAAGGAATTATGTCAATATTATGTGTTTTATGTGTTTTATGATTAATTATTAGGGTTTAATTAATTAAGAATAAAAATGAGCGTCAAAAATAAATATTAGATAAAGCCGATATTTATTAAGAAAGTTGTCGCGGTCGTGACAAGGATTACGGATATATAAAGAATGCCAAAATCCGAGTTATAACGAAGAAGTTATGACATGTCGAAGTTTCGCGACAAGTCGTAAAAAGTGAGTTCTTGATAAACTACTTCTTAGCCTTGGTGATCTAAACAAAATTCGTAGTGTTCGTTAAACCGAGAGTATGTATAAAAAGAACGCCCAAATCTAACTTTGTATGAAAAGTTATGATTTTTCTAAGTTTCAACTTAGCAGTAGACAACTAAAAACTCGAATTTTAGATCGAGTGATTTTTAGCCAACACAACCTAAACGAGAATTGAAGGTCTCGTCAATATTAGCACAACAATAAAAAGTCTGACAAAAACGGACGTTGGATGAAGAAGTTATGAATTTTTAACGGATTTCATGTCCCGGTCTATTAAAAAAATAATATAAAAATTAAAGTCAAAATTAGCTGACGAAGTCTAAACAAAATTTGTAAAGCGTAATTTTACCTACGCGTGCATATAAAGAACGTCGAAAACGGAGCTCGTATGCGAAAGTTATGAATTTTAGAAAATTTTGGCACAAAATTCAAGAAATTTCGCACGGATGAGCTTCACCCGGAAATGCCACATCACCTTCGCTCGTAGCGCGCCACGTGTCCAAATTGCTGAGTCACCCAAGGCCAGTTGGCGAGGCGTGTCGCCTTCTGATTCGACCGAAGTCTCGGCCCTCGCACATCCGACGTGTGTGCACCCCCGTGTCCGAACTCAGTGAGTCATCCGAAGCAGGTGAGTCATCCGGAGCTGGACCAATCCGAAGACAACACCTGTCCGAGCCTCGCACCACCTTTAGCCTCCGAACCTCGCAGACTCCGATGCGTGTCTTCTTCTCACTGCTTCGGGTCCGAACCTCGGCCCTATATATAGAAGGCTTGCGAGCCTTCCCGGGTACTTTTGGAAAATTGGCAATTTTGGCCTCTTTTTCAATATTTTGGCTATTTTCACATCCCCCGAAGCCCCGAGATCATTTCTAACGCCCGTAACACGTCTCGGAGTGCCCGTGAAGCCCGGGAAATTTATTTTTTCGGTTTCGAAGCTCGACCCTCGCAGAGCCCAGTTTCTCAATAAAACTCACGCTTTTATTAGAAACGATCGTTTTAGGCAACGAAGTGCTCCCAATTATCGTTAAATCATGTGAGTGTATAGTCACTTTCACCTTGCACATATATATGAAGTATTTTCTTTAAAATACGTGCTATGTGTAATTATATTAATTGTTTAATTAAGGTGACTATTGAATAGATGTTTTATACAGGTTTTAAATTGTATATGTATTTTTATCTACTAATATGTTGGGTAAAACATGGATAGATGAATTGGATGATGTGTGATGAAATAAAGGTGATGAGAGGTATCGATGTTTAAGATGATCTAGTCGTCTAGCAAAGTATAGACAACGGCCACATACTATTTTAGATAGTCCACTAGAACGTTAGCAGACTGGTAATCGGCCGGTATGTTTGAACTATATGTTCATAAGGTGTTCTCGAACTATATGTTCATTAGGTGTTTTTGAACTATGTGTGCATCCGTTAGCTCTTCTTTTTTACACTATTACGTGTCGGGGTACGGGAGCGTATGGGGTACTTTATTAGTATTTTCCCTATACATTTATTTTGAAGAGCTTTGGAGTCTTTGTTTCTTTTATGAAGTGATCGGACGAGCTTCATGAGTCAGCGTTTTCGATGTCGGATAGGGCGCGTCTGGAGTTTATATACCTCACGATATTCAGACCACAACCTAGGCATTAGTCAGTGTTTCCATTATCGATGTTGGATAGGACGCGTCTGGAGGTTATATACCTCACGATATTCAGACCACAGCCTAGGCATTAGTCAGTGTTTCCATTCTCGATGTCGGATAGGATGCGTCTGGAGGTTATATACCTCGCGATATTCAGACCATAGCCTAGGCATTAGTCAGCGTTTCCATTGTCGGATAGGGTGCGTCTGGGGGTTACATACCTCATGATATTCAGACCACAAGCTAGGCATTGATAACTACCCCTGACTTAATTGTCATGTGGTTCTTTCTTTTACGAACAAAGGTTCGTGGTTAAAATTATTCCATTCATTTGATGTCTTCATCGATCCTTGTTTGCTGCTAGGGGATTTCCAAAGCAGTTTTGTTAGTTGGTTGTTCATATCGATCCTTTAGGCTAAATCTACTAAGACCATTGTATAGGATCAGTATGTGGGGATCAACGTTGTTAGTGCCTATTCCTTAGGATGAATCCTTAGGAATGAGTGATAGTTGATTCTTAGGGTAAATCCTTAAGAAATGAATAAGATAATGGGGATTGGGTAATTGGGTTGATTGTTTGATGTTTAAGCATAATAAATTTATTTATTGTGGGGTGAAAACCCGATATGCTCACCAGGCTCCAAGCCTGACCCACTCAGTTTAATTGTATCACAGGTATCGATACGAAGTTGATTTACACTGAGAGATTAAAAGTGAAGTAGATCACTAGTGTAAACGAATGTAATTTTTGTTTATGCTTATGTTTTTGTATTGACATTGACATCCCAATGGTTTAAGTGAATAAAATACATTTCTTCGAAAATGATTTGATAACGTATTTATCATGTTTTTCTGGGAACAAATTCTGCAACACTTTTAATCAAATGATTACTCTGAAATTATTTTAAAAGCATAAATTAAACCGGTCTTTTCTCGCCATAAAATTGGGGATGTCACAGATAATCCATTGGGCATGAATGTATGTTCCTACTACTACTCTCTAGTATCTAGTCTCTTTTTGAGTTTCCTTCTTTCTAGGCTATTTTTTGATGATGCAAATAGTTTTCTGTCAAGACATAATAGATCAGTTGGTGTTGTTCATCATTAATGAAATTAGCCCTAAATGTCCCATATAAATGATTGGTTTTTGTCATTTGTATTTGCACAAGAATAGTTATAGCAGTAAACAAACAAGTAGAAGAATATTGATTTTTTTATGACTATGGCCTATGGGTATGATGATAGGGTGAGATTGCAATGGCATTTGGATATTTATTAAAGACATTATGGGCTCCTGGGGCAACAGCTATACCACCACGCACATTCAAGTCCAAGCTTGCTCATTTTTCTCCTCAATTTAGTGGCTTCAATCAACATGATTCTCAAGTTTTGTCTCTTCTCTAGATCTCTTGTCTTGCTGTAGTATGTAATAATAAGTTCCATTCCAGTTCCCTCAAAGTGGAGAGCGGAGATGTTATTTGGTTATGATGAATGTGTGTATGGTAATTTTGTAATGCGGGAACTCCTTGCTTTTCTATTAGATGGGCTTCACGAAGATCTGAATCGTGTTAAATGCAAATCTTATGTTGAAGCCAAGGATGGTGATGGTAGACCAGATGAAGATATAGTCGATGAATACTGGCAAAATCATCTTACTCGCAACGACTCTATCATTGTTGATGTATGTCAAGTAAGTAGTTGTAATTCCTCCCTAAATTACAGCTTCATGCTGCCTTCTTATGATCCAAACTTCAAAGAATAGAAAAGTATCTTGTAATGTCGAATTACCAAAACATATAAATTTGTTATAATGGGGGCATGGCAGGGTCAACATCGGTCAACACTGGTATGCTCAATTTGTAGAAAGGTGTCGGTGACATTTGATATGTTAATGTATCTGTAATTACTCTTACCATCAACATCACTGAGGATATTGACTTTGACGGATGTGGCCAGTGATGGCAGTGCCTAGCCCAATCCCATAACTGTTAGTGTTCCCAAGTAGGGAAAGTTTGAAGATCTTGTTAATGATTTGAGAAACAAGTGTTCTTTAGGGAATCATCAAACCCTCATGGTCGCTGAGGTAACATTCCCTTTGTTCCATCCAATCCATCTTTTTTTGTATTGTTTCTAACATTTAAACATCTATAGGTATACAAAAATCATATTATACGCTTTCTAGGGGACCCCACTGTTTCGTTATCCTTAATTAGGGATGATGACCACCTTGTTGCTTATAAGTTACAATAAGATTATCACAAATTTTCTCATATTGTTTTCGTTCATCACCAAATAGAAAAGTAAGTTCAATGTTTCTTTCTTTCCTTTCTTCTTTTCTGTTTTTGATATAATCACTTATCACTAAAAAAATGTTTAAAGTTAAATGCAAGAAATAAATAGCAACATTCTACTTTTTTTTCTTTGCCTTTGTTCAATTTAATTTGAAGGAGTTCAGAACATATTTGCACTCGATTTTGAACTCTGATGCATATAAGATGAAGTTTTTTTTACAGGCATGGGATGCAGGAGCAAGGGCTAAACAGTATACATTTGAGGTTAGGTTACTAAGAATAATGGATAATTGTGATTTTGATGACTCCAGAGTCACATATGCATCTGCCATGAAGGTAAAAAGATTATACTCTTTTCCTTTTTTTTCCCTTGGTTTTATAAATAATAACATATATACTAAAAACTCTTATAGGGACTGACTGCAATGATGTCAACATTTGGTGCTGCCAGTTCTTGAAAAATGTAAGCATCTTTCACCATTTCAGTTTTCCGTATCTCAAAAGATTAAATCATTAAATACACATAACTACATAAGGTTTGGTTAAATACATTAACAGTTTGGCGAGCTCTTAGATAATAGATACCTACCTGCCTGATACATGAGTAAAACTAGTTTCTAAACATGATGAGATAGCTTATTGTAAATTTTTCGTGCCGAATAATTGTCTGGAAAGTAGTAGATACTACGAATTCTATGGGATCAAAATCAAAGAGCGCTGAGTACAAAGTTGTCCCAGTATGTAGTTTGGACGAGCATGAAGGTTCTATATTTCGTATTACATGGTCTTTGTATGAATCAAAATTGGTGTCTGTCTCGGATGATCGCAGGTCAATTATCATCCCAACTTTATGAGCCTTTTGACTCTTCATATTAAATCCTTTGATATCTTATTAGTGTAGTGCTCATATCTGGGAAGTTCTTACTAGAAAAAAAGAGTCTCATGATGCAACAGAGGTGACTGTTTCTCCTTCCACTGGGCCTGTTCTATTTGGCCACACTTCCAGGGTTTGGGATTGTTGTATGTCCGACTTTGTAAGCCTACCTCTCACTTCAGTTTATCTTTATTCTTGGTTCGCCTATTCTCTTTAGTGAAAACAATTTGAATGGGACATTTCCTAATATGTGATGTGATGTGATAGATTGTTTAAGTTGGATGTTTCCTTGTTAATAGTCTTCTTTATGAAAAATTTCCCTGTCAAGTCAACAAATAAATTTAAAATCAGTGCATCTTTGTTTCATTTGCTATAGACAAGGAAAACAAGTTTGGATCACATTGCCTCTTTTTTGGTTCATTGGATGTGCCATTTCAGCTACATTTGTTATGTGTGTTGTGTGGCCAACAAATATCTATTTTCATTACTTTGGTGTCTACAATTATTGATCCACAGTAAGTCCATGGACTGATTGCTATGCTTATAATGTGTTTTTGGATTGTCCTGTAGGTAGCATCTCAACTTCTGATTAATTTGGTGTATTATTTTGGGAGGTTGATCCTACTACATGGCCAATAATGATCTCTAGGTTCTTCTAGAAGGATTGGAGATTGCAATTAAGCATCTATCTAAGACTTCACGCCAAGGACTCGATGAATTTGAGCTAGCAATATTTTACTTGATTTGGACATGAACCCTAAGATATCATACTTTGGCATGGCTAGAAGCTTTGGAGGAAACGAGACTCGAGCAAAAGCAAACACACAGAAAGTTTTTAGCACATAGTAAGCTAGATAATGCAATTGTACATAAATTTTGCTTCTCTTGAGTTCATGATAACTAAAATATTTTGGTTGCAATTCTATTTATGAAGATTCGGAATGGCCAATGAGATTCGTATTTGGAGATAATGTTGCATATATGTCCATTTTTAAAGGATTTACTCACTATTGGAATAATTATTTGTATTTGACATATTAGTGAAATGAATTATCTTTGCTATTTATGGTATTTTATTTTGTGTTATGAGATTTTAATGTGTTAATTAATTTGAAAATTACTAAATCTATCAAAATATATAGTTTTTAAAACATTGAACATTATGACACGTAAAAATGTGTGTCGTCTTTCCTTATGACAGGGGCTTTAATGATACGCAATGTGAGTCGTAAATGTGCATCATAAGGTTACGACACCTAAATTTGTGTCGTGTTCTTTATGATAGGGCATTCCTTGACACGCATTGCGTGTCGTAAGAGCGTGTCGTAAATAGAAGATGCGCAAAAGCGTGTCGTCTTTCATTATGACAGGGCCTTCCTTGACACACATTTGCATGTCGTGTGAGCGTTTAAGACATGCATTGCATGTCGTAAAGGCTATTTTCTAGTAGTGCAAAATTGGACCAATGATGCACCATCAAACATTTTTTGACCAAAAGCATATATTTTTCACAACCATAGGGACCGGTTTTGTAATTGTGTTTTCTAGAAATCTATTCCTACCCTCATACCACCACCCTTAAAACACCTCCAATCTCCCCGAAAACCATCTCCTCCGGCTACACTCGAAACAATGTTGCTTTTTCTATCTCTCTACTCTTTTTGTAGAAGCTACTACATCTGTCTCTTTGGGATATTTAAACTAACATTGTAGATTTTAGAGTAACCACATAAATAAAACCTCAAATTCAATAGGCTCCATCATCCTTTTTGTTTAGCAAAAAGATACTTTTTTGTTTAGTAGCAAGAAATTCATAAAATAAAAGAACAAAATAACCCTAGAAACAAAACTCTAAATTCAACAAATTCTTCGTTTTGAATTCAGATCGGTGCTAGTGATGTAGGTAAAGAGAGAATGCTAGTGATGTTGGTTTCGTTTGATGGTTCAGACATAGGTTTTGAGACTAACCTGAAGATTTGTCAATTCGATTTGTATCTCAAAAAAAAAAAAAAGAATTTTCTATCTTTTTAGATTTGATTTGTAGACCCACCAGCTTTCTTTAGGTTTGATTTGTTAATGAATCCAACTTCCATCTATCATCTACTATATAATTTTTAGGTCTACCCTAACTCCTTCATTTATGTTCATGAACTCAAAGCATTCAACCCAAACAAGCTTTATTTTTCAAGAAGAAATATGGGTTTAACTGGAGAAGTGCTTTAATCATTTTCAATCATTTTATGGGGTTAAGTTGTAGAGATACATATGATGGAATTATATATATATATATATATATATATATATATATATATATATATATATATATATATATATATATATATATATATATATATATATAGTTTGTTCCCTTAGGAACAGTAACTTTTTCCTATTGGTTTATTTACTTTTTATTTTTTTATTAACTTTTTCTGGTTCCAATTCACAATTCCACTCACACTCTCTCTTCCACTGCCTCCCTCGCCCAATCACGTATAGTTGCTTCCACCACCTTCTTTTTCTCTCATCTACCTCTATCTTTTGGAGATGATCACTAAAAGTATCAGATGTTTCTTCCAACGTCTCTCTCAACAAATGTTCGTCTTCCTCGATTGTTCTCTTCCTGCTTTACTTCTCACCCCTTCTATTATCTCTCAGTTGAACCACCGATCAACCTATTTATTGGCTATTTTCTCACATGCACCACCTCTACCACTTCGCACCCTCCCCCCCCCCCCCCCCCTCCACTTCCTCTTATCCATGTTTGAACATCCCCATCGGCACCACCAGAGAAGAAGATGTCGAAATACCATCGGATTTCTGGTGTATAAACTTCCACCTGTAATCACTTTCTACCTCAATCCTTTTACTTATTACCACTTACATTAGTTTTTTAATTTTAATGAATTCTCAATTTAGGTCACAGATGAGTCATTCTTGCTTTTAATCAATGAATCTGTTGCCCGCTTCCACATTCCCCTCCACTGACGATGTCTCTTACTTCAACCGACGAACTGGATTCATTACCAAACTCTCAATCTTCCATCAGAGACGGTATCTCAAGTTTCTACCATTGTCCCTCAATTTCCCGAAAAGGATTCACTGACAAACCCTCAATCTTGCATCGTAGTTTGTTTCCTGCTGCTACCAGACCTTACATGTTGTTATCAATTTTGTTGTTTGTCTTCCTCCACTCAGTCGGTTGCTCTGTGTCTGGAGTCGAGGTGATGTATATATGTATTTCAATTTCAACCTTTTCAATTTTTATTGTTATAAGTTTACATATCCGCCCTTCTTATATTCCCCAATTATTTAATCCTCTATTTCAGATAATTCATTTTGAAAAGATTAAGACTTTTCAGTGAACGGTTCACAACTCCCTCTCCATAAGATCTTTATGAGTTTTTTCTGTTTATAAATTTTTCCGAGCTGTTACTTGACTAGGTTGGTATCGATTGTTACTTTCATTATTTCAAAACCCAAATTACACTTACGATTCAGTGTCATCCGTTTGATTAAAATAACGTCTATGATTTCCAGATTCAATTTTTTTCTTTTTTGTCATATCAGGTTCCATTCAAGAAACATAAACGTTTATGAATTTCTATTTTTCTTGGTGTTGTGTACAATTCTTACTCAATTGTTAAGAATATATTTAATTTTTCACTCCTAACTACTCTTATGGGGTCGTGTATTTTGGTTTTGCAAGATATTTTGGGGAATTGAGAAGGGCGTTATTAGAATAAGTGGATAAGGAGCTCTATAAAGGCAATGACAGACATGCACTATATCTCAAAGGGACGTGGCTAATTCTGGCGATATAATTGGTGGTAATGGTTGCAACAGGTTTCAAGGTAACCGCCAAGTTATGGTTAGTATATATCGATGGGTTTAATTCATCATGTTAACAAGTTTGGTTCTGTTGTTTTCTGATTTGGGTTAAAACTGACCACACACAAGGATGAACTGGGACTGGGCTTGCATCAATTACGTGTGACTCCTACGGATTTTGGACTCAATGTACCTGGAAAACAAAAACAAGAAAAGGGTTCCAATTACATACCATTTTAGGGGAAGACTAAATCTTAGATATTTGATGTGGTTGGAAACAAAAGAAAAAAGGAGTTGAAGAGGCTCCTACTGGCCTAACATCTCCCATATACCCTGGGAATTACAAATTTAATATGAAGGCAAGTGTTGTCTCTGTATTTGACTTTTTAACTTTATAAACTAATGTACATAAATTAGACAACAAATTTTTTCTTTCACTCAAAAGTTTGGCTTTAGAAATTAACTAACATAAGTATGTATATCATAAATGATATGTTTTTTCAACCTAATTATGTTTAAAATTATTATTAAAATTATTTAATATTTAAAAACGATGACGATTAACCAAAAATGTAACATCCTGATGTTAAGGTACTTTAAATTTCAATCCTTTAATTTTATTATATTGCATTTTGGTCCTTAAATCCAAGAAATTGTGTATTGGAGCCCTAGTGGCATTTTCGTAATTTCAGCAGGGAGGAGTACGCCATGCATATTAGTATGTACGCTGGGTGTACATCTATGTATGCGGGGTGTACTTGCTAAATGAGGAAACCCTAAACTTTAGGGTTTGGCTGGTATTTAAGCATCCTTATGGCCTCATTTCCTTTCACCTTGACAGCCTTCACCCTCTTTTTTGTTATTATAACCCTAAAACCACCTTGTGAAGCCATTTCAAGTATTAAAGTGTGAGTTTTTGTGCTTAGAGAAGAAGGAAGGAACCATGCTCATCTTGGAGGGAAGAAGCATCTTGGATCTGGAAGTTTTGCACCAGCTACCATCGTTTCAAGGTATAAAGTTCATACCTTGATGGCTAGTTTGCTAGATTTTTTATGGGTGTTTTTGTGTCCCTTTTTGGTCCCAAAAGTCTCATCTTGATCATGGCATGTTTTGGACGTCTTGTGTTGTCCTTTCAGACCCTAGGAGGGGTCGTTAGCCATAAAAATGGAGCCCCATTGATTAGGATTGCTCCATGCATCTTGTAGAAGGTCTTAATGTTAATGTTTTCCCGATATTCTGGATGCTGCATGGACTCAACGAGTTATTTGGTAACTTGGCGAGTTGACTAGGGTTTTCGCGACATTCTGAGTTCTAAAGGAACTCGACGAGTCTGTAAGCTACACTTGATGAGTTGGGTAAACATGGATTGTTGACCTTGATTGTTGACTTTGACTTTGACTAAGGGTTGACCAGTTTGACTTATGAGGGTATTTTGGTAATTTAGGTATTTATGGAAGTGGATCATTGTTGGTTGTAGGTGTTGGTGTTTGGAACCGTGTTTTGGGAGTTTGATATTTCAGTTCTGACCGACATTATGAGGTGAGTTGTCCTCACTATACTAACAGGGTCGAAGGCACCAAGGTCGAAGGCACCAATGTCCTCACTATATCCACAGAAGATATTGAGCAACCCGTTGATCAACAAGAAGAGCAGCCGCATCCAAGGGGAAAGAGCAATGTAAGGGTGGGTGTGGCGAGAGAGGACAACCAGTGCATCAGAATGCACCAATGGGAGCTACTACTTTTGGCGAGGATACTATGGCTGGTTATTTTGAGCAAATGACCTTAATCATGAATTGGATTGGAGGGAAGATGGAGAGTATGATCCAGCACTTCAACGTTACACAACCACCACATTTGTGAGATCACTATCCATTTTGTCTGACATGGAGTGAGTATAGGACAAGACGTGGAGATGGATCCAGAACGAGCGGAGCACAAGGGGATGAGGTTGATTATTAGTTTTATCCTTTATTTTAGTTTTTATTTGGTTTTTAAGTTTGTTTTTTTTTATTTGGTTTGTTTTGAACTTGTAACCAACTATGGGATGGATGTTTTCTTCTTTCCAGTATTACTTTATTGCGGATTTGGTGAGCTATCGTGAGCGGGATGATGAGAGAATAGAGATAGGAGCGTTCGAGTAAAGTCGTGTCTTTTAGAGTCAAGATTCGAGACCCGGGATTTTTAATAAGTGCGGGGTAAATTTCATAAGAAAATAAAGAGATAAGGGAAGAGTCAAAGAAATCATAGAGTTTTGGATGGGTCTAAAAGCATTTATATATTCAGTTGCACTTGACTTGCATCGAAGAATTATTATGCAAATACATTATGTGAAATCCAGTTTACACGGCGTGGACCTTAACTCCACGTCGTGAGTTTAGAACCTATCGTGATATCAAATACGATTTCAATCGATAACACATCGTGGATTCCAATACCACGTAGTGATCTGCATTATTGGGATGTTCCTTTTTCTCTCAGCCATAAAATATGACGTATGCTTTCCTACATTGATTAACTATGCTTTGAAGATTTTGTACACTACATTTGTTGAAGATTTAAGTCTCAAATTCACATTTCATCGGCACATTCACATATCTCAGAATATCCAAGTTCAATTCACATATTCAATATGTTTGAAGTTATCCACACTTTCCGAATCGATCTCGCCACTACTACCCTAGAGGAGTCTGTTCCTTGTTCTCCTTTTTCTTGCTTTTAAATTATTTTATGCATACAATGAGGGAATTGTATGTAATAAGTGTGGGGTAACGGGTTGAAAAAGTAAAATTGCTAGGAAATATCAAAATTTAAAATTTTCATAATCTAAAAATTAAATATCTAGTAATAGTTTAAACTTAAGTTGCTAGTGTTATGTGAGATGATCCGATGTGAGCTCAAATGTCTAATTGAGCTAGCATATGTTATAGTGTATTTTGTGCTTCCAAGTCCTAGTGAAAAGCCATGAGATATAAACGGTAATCTTGTAGTTTTTACGACATAATATGTTTTGCAGCCTAAACCTGAAATCTATCCTAAAGAGCTTAAGTAGTCATTGCACTTAGACTAATCCCTCTAACCAATAAAGGTTGAAGTTAAGCTCGTTTGCTTAAGCATGTAGGAATTGAGCGAAAAAAGTGAATTAATAAAAAAAGAGAAAGAAAAATTGTGAAAGTTGTAAGAATTTTTGGAGCTATCAAAGTATGAATATCAAAAGATCAAATTCTGAAAAATCAAAAAGCAGAAGATACCAAAAATCAAACAATAGAGGTGGTGAATTCAAAAAATCAAAGATCAAATATCAAAGAAGTGAAGAATTCCAAGAGCTCCATTGTGGTATCAAAAGTTGTAATTTTTCTAGATTATGTATGCTTAGGTAGCTTCACAAAAATACCTTGAGGTTAAGAAAGCTTTTTGAGGATTGATTCGAAGGGATGCAAAAATCAGTGTTCTATAAGCTAAGAAGGGAAGGTTCATAAGGATTGTGATTAATTAGGATCAGGAAGTTGTTAGGATTTTAGACACAAATATGCGCATTGAGGTCTTCGTATAATGAGATTTGGAGGTTTTAGGGAGAGAATTCTGGAGAAAAATAAGCCAGAGAATTCAAGTGCTAAAAGAACAAGTGATTGAAGACCATAACCTTTACTTATTTTGGTACATTCAACTATGTTCTTATTTATTGAATATGTGTGTTTGATTTCAACAATTAGTATCTGAATCTAGCTGCTTCTGTTTAGCCAGATGAAGCTTCAACTCATGGATTAATTTATTAATTATGGATTTTACTAGTTAGTTATATGCTTGTGTTTGATTGTTAATACCTAGCATGCTAATATTTGATACATTGAATTCATATTCTGTGTAGCTTAGTAACTATTAAATTAAATGAACTTGACACCTAGTGATTTAGTGACCATTGAATTGCTAAAGCTAGGATCGACGAAATCTTAGATAAATAATTGAAGTAATTAAATTTAGTTGTGCTAGAGAACATAAATTATAACAATAAGTATGTTTGTTTAATAAATCTTACATAGCTACATTCATAATTCATAACTGATTTTGTGTTTAATTATGTCTGATCATGCATAGTTCTACATGAATTAGTTAAACATTAGTAAATTTGGACTTAAATTATTAATAATATAATAATTGGTAACCAACACTAATTATCCATAATTAGCAGCTAACCATAAAAGAGAAGTGGATTCAAACTAAACATAAGTGTTTTTAGTAATTGATTGAATTTGATAGTTAAGTGAATAAGTTTGTCTGAACTTGTAAAATTGGATAAAAACCAAATTAACTTTTGCTTTTCTTAGATTAATATTTAGTAGATAAATTAGTTAATTAAATTGGTTCCCTGTGTTCGATACTCAAGTATTTGTTCTATATTATTTGCAAAAAGATACAATGCCTTTAGTCGAATAGCTAGTTAGATAGGAGGTAAAATTAGGTGTAGTAATATTTCGACACATAATAAAGAATCTAAAGATGAAACCAAGTGGAGTAAGGCGGTGGATGGAGAAATCAGTTTGATCACGAAGAATGATACATGGGAACTTATAACTCTTCCAAAGGGACACAAAGCAATCGGTGTCAAATGATTATATAATACAAAGACCGATCAGGGAGGGAAAATGGAAAAGTACAAGAAGAGATTAGTTTCAAAAAGGCTACAAGCAAAGACATAGAATTGATTATGATGACGTTTTTTTCTCTAATATCAATAGTCGATACCATCATATGGCTTCTGACAGCAATTGCAACACAAAATCAGTACAAGATTTATTAGATGGTTGTAAAGTCTGCATTCTTAACTGGATATCTTGAAGAGGAAGCCTATATTTGGAAACCTAAAGGTTATGTTCATACATGCCAAGAAGATAAAATCTATCTATTAAATAAAGCCTATATAGATTGAAGAAGCTCTAAGAGCCTATAAAACAAGAACAGACGAGCGCTTCTAGAAAGATGGCTTTGTAAAAATTTCATATGAACATGCACTATATACAAAAAGAAATCAAGATGGAGATATTATGATTGTATGCTTGTATGTGATAACATGACCTTCACTAGAAACAATCAATGTATGTTTCATGATTTTAAGAAAATGGTGACTACTCTTAAGACACAAAATTGATTAGTTATTTAGATAGCGATTATGGTGGAGATATGGATGACGATAAAAGTACTTATGGATATGCATTTCATATTTTTTGAACAATGTTTGTTTGGTCTTCAAATAAGCACCATGGTTTGTGATACACTTACTCTCGAGAGGCAAATATTACTTGGGCTATTCAAATAGTGATTATGGTGGAGATAAGAATTATAGTAAAAGTATTTATATCTATTTAATATTAGTTCAACGGTATTTTCATGGTTTTCAAAGAAGCAACAAACTGTTTCTCTCAATATGTGAAGCATAATACATGGTAACCGCAACATGCACATGTCAAGCTATATATGGTTAAAGAATAGTTTAAATGAATTATATCTTATAGATGAAGATCAATTATAATATATGTTGCTAATAAATCTATTATTTTACTCATGAAGAATCTCATTTCCCATAGTTGAAGTAAGCATATCAACATAAAGTTCCATTTCATCCCAAAAATAAGTGAATATAGAATGGTTGAATTGGTGCATTGTAGCACTAGAGAACAATCGGTATAAATTTTCAAGAAGCCTTTGAAGATAGTTAGATTTCAGAAATGGTGACGATGCTTGGCATGTTTAGTTGGCTTTGAAGAGAATGTTAGAAATCAAACACAACAAAGTATGTTTAGTTAGGTTTAAAGAGAATGTTAGAAATCAAACACAACAAAGTCAAAGAAAAACGGATAAAAATAAAGACAAAACTGCAGAAATGGTCCCTGTGGTTAGCTGAAAATTGTCACTTTGGTCCAAAAAAGTTTGGACTAGCACTACAGGTCCAAACTTTTCATTTTGTTGTGAGTTTGGTCCAGTTTGCTTTAAACTTTTTCATAATGACTATTTTGCCCTTATTATTTTTTCTCTTTTCAGTTTTTTTCTTATTTAAATACTTTTTTTTATTAAAAGAAAAACTAAAAAAGAAAATTTGCATTTTCTATTTATTTTTATAATTTTTTATAAAGAAAATAAAAATGAAATCTCTCTCTCTCTCTCTCTCTCTCCACCCAGACACCTCCTCCGATCTGCCTTGCTCCCTATTGTCTTGTGATAAACCTCCACCCCAACACTCTCACCACCGTCTATCGCCTTCCTCCGGTCATAGAGTTGTGCCACCGGAAAATCACCAGGGACCGCCGGAACATCACCGCTGCCACCACCCATTTACCCTCTTACCATCGCCGATCAACCCACCAACCACAACCCTTACCCTCCTCCTTCCCTCTGGTCAAACCCGTCGAAACAGGAAGACGAAATCAGCGGAGCTGCCATCTCCACCCACCGCCACCGTCTTCACCTTCTTATTTCGCCACTGTTGATGAAAGTCCGACCACCACTTTATACCCCCTCCTCTCGACTGAAAATCACCACCAAATACCATTCCTATTTGATTTCTCCACTGATTTCGACCAGAATCCAACCAAAAACGAGGCTGAAGGAACTTCTGACCACCATAGTAGGTAGCCGTTGTTGTGGGACACCGCCGCCAATAGCTGATGTTTCCGCCGACCCTCTCCAACTAGTCTCGTCACCCCTTGCGACCAGTGTAAGTCCGATTCTCCATCGTGAGAGGATTGTTTTCCTATTCGATCGATCAAGAGGATCGATTACAGTCGTTCCTTACCTGCAATCGTAATTTTGTCGAAAAATGGCACTGTCATCTTCCTCAGTTTCATCGTTTTTATGTTTTGTTCATCTTGAAATTGGCTCGTGCCTCCCTCCTTATGGATCTGTAACACCCATCCAGATCATCATCGGAATCGAAGGGTTTTCTGAGGAAGATGGTCGCCTGAGAATATGACTTGAAGATGGTGTTGTTCGCCTAAACTCCGATGAAGGCGAGAAGATGGTGAGTCTTGGATCTTAAGGGTTGCAAGCTGCATGTTTTTGGGGTTTTGGAGGTGGAAGCCTCTTCGCCGAAAGCCTCCATCATCGATGGTGGTGGTGGTGAAGGGGATGGGTTTTTTGAAAATCTGATGAAGCAGATGCTTTTGTGTGTGTGTGTGTGTGTGTGAGAGAGAGAGAGAGAGAGAAGGAGAGAGAGAGAGAGAGAGAGAGAGAGTATTTTCCTTTTTTTAATTTCTATAATAAAAAAATTAGAAAAGAGAAAATGCAAAGGGAACAATCTTCATTATAAAAAAGTTTAAAGCAAACTGAACAAAACTCGCAACAAAATAAAAAGTTTACACCTCTGATGCTAGTCCAAACTTTTTTGGACCAAAATAACAATTTTCAGCTAACTATAGGGACCATTTATGCAGTTTTGTCAAAAATAAAAGTCAATGTTAAGTATTACTTTATTTTTTTCCTATATAAGCACCTTATGTTTGTAAAAGAAAAGCAAGCAAGTGAAATGAAATAATTAAA
Source organism: Lactuca sativa (assembly GCF_002870075.4). Classification (NCBI taxonomy): domain Eukaryota; kingdom Viridiplantae; phylum Streptophyta; class Magnoliopsida; order Asterales; family Asteraceae; genus Lactuca; species Lactuca sativa. The sequence continues at coordinate 204,610,433 of NC_056629.2, read as the reverse complement.
AATATAAAAAACGTCGCAATAGCTCTCATTTGAAAAATATAATTGTTTTTGTATGTATGAAAGTTTATGGACTAATTTTATATATTTGGCTATCCTGACTTTTATATATATATATATATATATATATATATATATATATATATATATATATATATATATATATATATATATATATATATATATATATATATATTTAAATCTCCAGAAAAATCGTAAAATTTTAGTCTAGTTTATGAAAAAATCACAAACTAAATTTTGTTTATAGAAAAACACCAAATATCGGTTAAAACTTCGAAAAAGTCCTTTTCGTCCGGTTTCGCAAATTTTGCCAGTATTCTGTCTTTTTTCGTTAGTTTGTTCAAAATTTTGGGACTTTTCCAAAAATTACCTAATAACCAAAATATTGTGACTTTATGAAAATTACCATGAAATTAATGGATATTATTATTAACAAATCATTTATAAACATAAAAAATAATTTTATTATAAAAAAGAAAATACATTTGTTGCTAATTTCTAGGAATAAATTGGTGGTCTAAGTACTCCTCTATTGCTTCCTGACCACTCAAACTCTCTACGTTCTTCTTATGCATTGTTGTGGGTATGATGGTGAGATGTACTTAGTTAACATTCCTCTAGTGTTCGTGTTCCTATTATGTTGTTTAACCTAACTACCACTTAACACTCATCCCTCACATGTTTGAAACACCCGTAAATTTCAAGCCAATTTAAAACTTTTTAAAACATTTAAAAATCATTAAGTTATTAAGATTTATTTTCAAAATAGTTTAAGCATCAGAGTATCCCTAGAATCAAACATGAAAATATGAGGAGGTGCACGATCACGCCTTCGCCTTCCCGCAATCATTAGAAATACCTTAAATAAAATCAACAACTGTAAGCCCGAAGCTTAATGAGTTTCCCCAAAATATCAACGCCATACAAATATAACCATATCATATAACAAATACAGAACAACATGTATAATGAGCCTTCAGCATGAATGAACCACCTCCTCAAAGCCTACAGCCTATCTGGACCGCTCCCGAGCCTTCGGCATGACTGGACCGCCTCCTCAGGGCCTACAACCTATCCGGACCGCTCACCGGGCCTTCGGCCTGACTGGACCGCCTCCTCAGGGCCTACAGCCTATCCGGACCGCCCTAGGTATGTTGGCCTACAACATGAAGCAAGACCGCCTCAACCCAACCCCCAAACAAACAATCATGTGCACAGGATTAACATACAAACAATATCATGCATATAACAGTCAAACCAACCTAACAGATCTCTAACCATAGCAACATCCTGTAAACAGGATACTGACCTAACCGGTCACTAACATAACATCATCTTATATACCAGGAATACCGACCTAACCAGATCACTAAGCATAGCATATCACCATCCTAACTACCAGGATGTAAATCAGTAAGCATAACATACGATAATCTGAATACAATCCATAAGGGTCGGTCTTGGTGCCTTAGACCCTGTTGATATAGTGAGGATAACTCACCTAGCACTACTGAAGTCCCGCCGATAAAACTCCAGCTGCTGGTTGACAGATTCCCGAACTGTCAACATCAAACAACACCAATTAATAATTGGGTTCCAAGCCCAAAGTCCAACTCACACACTAAAGGCTCAATAGTCAAGTAATGGGCCAAAGCCCAACATATGGCCCAATTTTCCAAATTGGCCCCACACCCTCATATGGGCCTTACCCTAAGCCCATCAACATATTATAGTCCATATGATTTGGATGGCCCATTAATAATCCAATTACCAAAGCCCAAAGGAAAGGCCCAACACAAAACCCAAGCGAAATTAGGGTTTCACATAAAATGACAATTAGGGTTAAGTGTTTCTCACTTAACCCATTAAGGACTTTATCCATTAAGTCCCTCACTTTACTAAATAAGTCTTATGATGTAATTGGGCTTAATACTTAATTCCATTCCATTGGCCCAAATATGGGTCCCTATAAGTCCAAGCCCAAAATCCCAAAATTAGGGTTTTTCACATGAAATGATGATTAGGGTTAAGTGTTCCTACTTAACCCATTAAAGACTTAATCTACTAAGGACTTAATCCATTAAGTCCAATATTGCTTTTAGGTTAATTTTACCAATGATTATTATTTAATATTTCAAGTTATTAAATAGTCTCGTGTGTGTCCCGATAAATTCTCAAAATTAGGGTTTTATGCCATTAGGGTTTTCCAAACCCTAATTAAGGTTTCCTACCCAATCTTGGCCCATTAATCAATTGGTTGGGCTTTTAGGTCACTTTGGGCCTTATTGGGCAAATTAAGATTTTATTAGGTAAATTAGGGCTTTTATTAGGCTCCATTAAGCCCATTAGAGTTTCATTAAGCCCATTAGGGTTTCAAGCATCCCAACGAACCAATACCACAATGCAAAGCACACCGCCACCCGACATGGCGGTCGGTGGCGGCAGGAGGCGGCAGCCACCACCTCATGGTGGTGATTCAAGTTTTTCCATTATTATTCCGGTTACATGTTACAATGATACACACCCACTAGCCCAAAATAAACACGTAATAATTACACAAACAACCACCATGAGGCGGCAGACAGTGGTCAGAGGTGGCAGCCACCACCTCACGGTGGTGGTGGTGACTTTTGACCGACCCAACACCTCCAATGAACTCCTGCACTCTAGAACACACATGCACGACTCAGATTTGCTCAAAGGAGGCATGCCACCCACCTGGTGGCTCACGACGGAGAGGGTAACACAAGGAGGCCGCAGCCACCATGGCCAGTGGCCATGGTGGTTTGTCTTCGGGTCTTCTGGTCCATCAAGCATCCAAATCGCGGTCAGCAACCCAAAAGCACCCCCATGCTTGCGATACATTAGCTGAAGCACACATACACACCTAGCAGCGACGGTGAGCGGCAGCAGTAATCCTTCGGCTGCTAAGGAGTGGTGGCGGCGACGTCCATGACACAAAACGAGGTAGCAGCGACGTCTAAATGAAAGAAGAAGGTGGCAGCAATGGACGATCTCCGTTAGGCAGCAACTAAAGAGGCTTCACAGCCCTCATATTGTCATTCCTTGCTCCGACTTTGACCGCTAAAGGATTTCCCGGGTGTTGGTTACGTTCTCGGCAGTGGTGGTGCTCGATGGCTCCCGATTTTGCGGGTGGCAAAGTGATGGCACCTGCAAGGTCGTCTTCTGGCACGAGGTGGTTGGCTCCGGTGGTCGCTGTGGTGGTTTGCTGATCGGAAACGGAGAAATGGGAGTAAAAGGGTGACAGCGGTGCAGGTGGGGAGTATAAGGTGGTGGCTGGACTCATTTTTAGGTTTAGGGTTGCAAGTGACGAGAATGAAGGGTTAAATACCCGGATCCTATAATATCTATCCCATAATTACAAGATTAACCCTTCCATCTTCTTTTCTTTCAAACTAAATCCACAATTTACCATTTAAACCCTTCAACTCCAAAATCCTTTCAAATTAAGTCTAATATTATTCTTTAACCCCCGAAATTATCATTCTAATAACTCTTATTTAAATTTTGAGTTCTAATAATATAAAATAATCAAAATAATTACTTCCCGGAGTTCCTGATTTATTATTTAATTATTCTATTTTAAATGGGATGTTACAATGTTAGCAACCATCGACTAACATACATCTATAAAATGTGAAAAGTGAACTGTGAATGATAATTTATATGGAGAGAAGTGAATGGTGATTATCTATTTAAATTGTCATTCAAAAACTTATTTTCACTCTCTATAGATGTGTGTAATTTTATGGTTGTTACCGGATAATGTTTGGAGGGTAGGTGGTGGTTACGTTAAAGAACATAATGAAAAATCTATATGTTCGTGTAATGATATTTTCTAATAACATATGATCATATAACATCATGTCTCATAACAAGTAGACACTTATTGATTGTGTATTAGTAAATATTATCAACTCTTATATTGGTCACGCCTTATATTGTACTTCTCACTATAACACCCACAACCATACATAAGAAGAACATAGAGACTTTGAAGTGGTCAAAAAAATAATAGAAAAGTATATAGTCGACCATTCTATTCCTAGAAATTAGCAACAAATGTATTTCCTTTGTTTATAGTAAAAAAATATTTTTTATGTTTATAAATGATTTGTAAATAATAATATCCATTAATTTCATAGTAATTTTCAAAAAAATTCTCAATATTTTGGTTATCGGGTAATTTTCAGAAAAATCCTAATATTTTGAACAAAATAACGAAAAAGGACAGAATACCGGTTAAATCTACGAAACCGGCCAAAAATGGTTTTTTCAAAGTTTTAGCCGGTATTCTGTAATTTTCTGTAAATAAAAAGTAGTTTAAGACTTTTTCATAAATTAGACTAAAATTTTAGGACTTTTCTGAAGATATATATATATATATATATATATATATATATATATATATATATATATATATATATATATATATATATATATATATATATATATATATATATATACACACACGCGCGCGTGGTAGATTCTAATTAAAACTCAAAAAAGAAATAAAAATTAAACATAGATAAAATGTTAATTTTAGAAATTACGAAACAAAATCAAAGCATAACCAGGAAGGGGAATGTTTTTAAACTACAAGTACTAAGTATATAGATATTATGATAGTGGTACTCACCATACAAGTTTTGTCAAACTACAGGGACTAATACTGTAATTTTGTCAAAAATCCTTTTATTTGGGAAGAATTAATATTTAATACTAAATATTTGGTGTCCATGGAATATAGTGGAGGTTGGGCCCACAAGTATCAAACCCTTTGTAGTCATTTCATAAATAAAGTGTCCCACTTTCACCATGCAAATAACACCATACACGTTCACATCAAACTCCATACGCTACATAAATGCTGTGTAGTTGTTATTTCATGTAGGGTCCCACTCTTTTGTAACGTTAATATCACATATACATTCATTTATTATATGATATCATGATGTTAATATACTATCCGCACAAAACGTAAAAGTTTACAATGACATAACATATCTCAATTTAATTTCTATTATTCATCATCATGCGAGACACCATTTCTTTAAGATAATTCACAAGTAATATCTTTAAATATAGTTTTTTAGGTCTTTCATGTTGTCAAAAATTCAAAATCCTACGTACGTACATAACATAACATACCCCACACTTCTCGACTTATTATGAGTGCTATAGAGAAGATATTTTCATGGTGGTCCATGCTCACCGATCTCACCTAATAATGTCGTAACGGCTATATTTCATGCACACCATACGAAATAATTAACATACATACATTCATACATGCATGGAACTCGTATCTTTTCAGGTTCTTGACTTTAAAAAAACACAACACATGAAATAGTGTTTATAGTTAAAGAGAGACTTATTATTATTCGGGTAACTATAAGGCTACCCGTGCATAGAAGCCTCAAAAAGTTCTTATAAACTCTAAAAAGCCGATTAAAGAGAAATAAAACTATTCAGTTAAAAAGATATTGATAAAAAAAACTCATCTTGTAAGCATTGTACCATTATGGATAACTAGGAGGATAGTATGATGTTGAAGATCGCATATGAGATGTTGAACGCGATGGTGATGATGATGATGATCCTACATTCCACTTGCCAAGATCTCCATTGAAACTGCCACCACGAAACACTGTTGAACCACCACCACCACCACCACCACTACTGTACAGATGACTGGAACTTTGTGCCTGGTACATTGAGTATAACGGATTCATCTGCCCGTGGTTTCTTCTCAAGATTTCGTTTCGCATACAATCATCCAATTCATTTTCAGGGAGATCATCAATTACGATGATCTCCTTACTGTTATAGTTATGGTGGGACCTTGCATGGGGCACTGCGTAATGACCACCATGGCCATAACGATCCACAGGTGCCATGAAACCACCATGAGTAGTACTTCTCATGTTGTTCACCTGTGGATGTGGATACACATTGAAACGTTGAGACTCAGAGCCATTTTGGAACTGGGTAAAAATAACCGGTGGCTGAGGATGGTGTTGATGACTTCCCTGCGGTGGTCTAAATGGCTGTGAAGATGGTGATGGTAATACATCTTCGTCTGTTTTAACCACGGTTAAGTTTTTTCCCATTAACCTAAGAACAGGTTTCGAAGGGCTAGCAACCGAATCGTTATCACTGTAAATTGGTAATTTTTTCATGGTAGGAAAAGGAAAGATTGCAGTTTCAGGTGCTTGGGAAGTCGAGTAGTTGCTTAGTGGAAAAGTGTCAGATCTGAAGTTGAAATTAACACCTGGAGCACTACTACTCTTATTTGATTCCATCGTTTGTCTCCTTACAATCGATGATTCATGATTATATGAAAAAGCACCGTCTTTTCTAGAGCAACAGCAAGGCTGATGATCGTTCTTGAAACTGGTCGGAAAATATTTTGTATCATCTGGTGCGACAGAAGTCGATCTTGAATCTGATCTTGCTAAACTGGGATTAGAAACGGTTGAAACCGGAGAATTAGACATGGAATCTCGATCATTTGTATCATGATGATGGTTTTGATCGCTTGATGGAACTCTTGTGGTGGTGGTGGATGATGAATTTGCTTGAAGTTGTTCTTCAGAAACCACATCTCCGCCAGGGCTTGGCGGCAAGAACGATCCGGGTGGTCCGGGAATCGGTATCGGGTCATCTTCATGAAAGAAAAAATCGTGTTTTTCAACATCTGGAGCACGATTAGTCGAACATAATAGCTGTTCTTGATACATCTCAACGCATTTTGAAAACTCTGGATCAAAAGAGTTGCTCAAACCTGTGAAATTTGGAGGTGGAACAACACAAACTTGTTCAAGATTCGATAGCAACGTCTCGTTTCTAACAGATTGAATATCATGTAATGCATCCATATCAGCAGTTTCAACTCCATCAGAAGATTCTTCATTTGAAGTCTTTGAAGTAACGGATCTTGATCTTGTCTCCTGGTTGTTTCTTACAGCAGCCACGTGTTCTTCATTTCTAGAAAGAGAATTCTCTTTCGATGAATCTTGAAATGTTCCATTAAAAGAAGAAGATTTCCTTTTTAAATTAAGTTTAGCTACTGGGAACGATAGATTCTTCCTCAAAAACTTTCTACCCTTAGATCTTGTATCGGCTCTATCAGAATTTTTAGATGGACTTGAAGAATTTGGAGAACCCTCGTTGTCTTCATGCATACGGGTGCTTTCTTTTCTGAACTCCGCCATTAATGGTGAGGAAGTTCTCGTTTTCTTCCTACTTTGTGACGGTGCCACGTCATCAGACGAAAGTGGAGGATTTCCCAAATCACATCGTGAAGAAGACTTATCACTTTCAATGCGCAAGTTCTTCCTATGCTTCCGTTTCCCAGTGAGCTTCTTTACAAGATTGGTTCTCTTAGAGCACGCCCATGGTGGCCTTACAATAGCCAAATCATCCACCGGATCATTCACAGGCTTTCTGGGTGGTTCATCTTTTCTGCAATTTTCAGCTATGGCAGCATCTTCTTCTTCATCATTTGTCGCCTGTTCATCAACAATCAGCTTAAAAAAAAAAAAAAAAAAAATCAAATATCAACAGCGATCTAAAAAGTACAAAGAGAAAGAACATACCTGAGGCTTTGTTGAGCAAACTTTTTTGGCATTAGGGATAAGTTTCAGATACTTCTTGTGATGTTTCTGCTTATGAAGACTGGTTTTGAATTTCTTCTTATTAGTACCTATGACAAGTTTACTCCCTTTTACTCCTTTCAATAACTTCCGATTTCCATGATTATTCTCCAAAGAACCGGATTTTGGAACCGATAAGATCCGAACTTTTGTGCCATCGGTATCGATATAAACATCGCCTTCATTATCAACAACTTCATGATTGACGGTAGTTGTTCTTGGGCTTTGCTCTTGTTTCTCTTCTTCTTCTGCTTCTTCTTCTTCCTCTTGAAACTGAAATTCTTGAGCAGGAAAACTCGAATTTGTAGCCCAGCTTGTTCCGTTTCTTTTATCGAGTTCTTCGATTGTACAGTGAGGAGCTGTTTTATATATTTCCAGCATCAACCTCGTCTTCCTAGGTTTGACCCTATGTTTGACTATAACCTTGGGGTTATCGGTCCACTTCATAGTCCCTTCACCAGTTAGACACTGATCGATATGAGCATTTAAGGTGGTGTTCGAAGATGATGAGAAAGTCTTGCAAACTGGGCAAATTTTGGAAGCCATGGAAATCTCTTCAACTGGTTCAACACCAGGATTCAATTTCATTACCAATCTACTTTTTTTGATGTTTTCGGTGTGATGCGAAGAAGCAGGTGGTTTCTCCTTTGACTTTGTGCGAATCAAGTGTTCTTGGCTGTTGTGTCGTTTGGAACAGCTTGAATTTGTACTTACAGTTACAAACCCAGATGGTTGTTCGCCTTTGGATTTGAATTGATCGTCATTTCTGCTGGGCTTCTCATGAAAACTGATTATGGTTTCTTCATCGTGTAAAGGATCTTCAAGATTACATCGGCTAATTACAGATGAGTTATCTCTCAGTAAATCAAGGGGCTGGAAAGGTGGCAACAAATTCTTGACTCCATGTTTCAAGCAAAGTTGCAAACTTGTGGGAGAGAAAGGCCAATTACAGGCGATATCTTTGCTCCTTAAACCGAAGACATAATCCCTACAAGAGAATCAAACCAAAAATTGTGTCAAAAGATTCAAGATCTGACCATTGAAAACTAATAGAAACAGTAATATCACATGCGAACAAGAAGGAAAGTCCATGAGCTCAGAACAGAAATCAAGAATTAAAAGCTAAACATGAAATCACATCACATGAGAAGATATATATAGTCAAGAAAAAAGAAAGCAAACAATAAATTCACCCTCTTAAGTCTTAGGTAAGAAAGGAAATTTAAGAGCAGTGATTGGGCGAAACATAAAACATTAAAAAGCGATAATCTTGAATAAGTAATAAAATCGAAGGCTGGGGACAAGATGATCTTTTCATGAAATCCGAGCCACGCACTTACTTCTACTGGTCAAGAACACCTGTTAACACTGAATTGGGTTACCTTGGATCTGACCCAGTAAAAAAAAAAAAAAAAAAAAAAGAAGAAATCTCGGAAGAAATTACAGTCATCAAAGTCGAGTAAAAAAAAGAAGAAATCTCTGATTTTCTCTATACCTTATAGAGAAATTAGGGAGATGGTTGTCGTTGGTGTCATCAAGATCAGCATCTAGAAACTTCAGATCTATATCAGAAAGCTTGAGATCATGAGAGATTTGGTTTTGTTGATGATGATGATGATGCGATGATGAGGGATCTGGTGGTGGATGATCATCAATGGATATCATCTGCTGCTAATAATCTTATGTCTTCTTGTGCTGTATAAACAGTCACAAGAACTCTCCTTCTCAACAACTGCAACTTTACACTTGGCCTTCAGCATATATAACAAGACACTAGTACCCCTTCCCCTCTCTCTCTAGCTAGCTAATTTTCTCTCACTAGAATTTCAAATACACAACCCCACTTATCTGACTAAAAACATGCGTGGTGAGAGATAGTCATCAGATAACTCCAAGCTTAGAGCAAACCCTGTAAATTAAAACCATATTTTATGTGATCTTGAAGCATCAAATTAACAACTTTCTTTTTAAAGAATCCAATCGAACAAGAAAAGAACCAAATTAGTTGGCGTAGTACAAAACCCACAAGCAAAGATTGAAGTTATAGAGACTAGACGAAGTTCAACAACTGTTATTTTATGTGAGAAATGCAAGAAAAGAAAGCTTAATAACCAGTATCCACGAAGTTTAACAACGTCCCAAAACAAGATAAACACAATTCCAGACCTTAACCCAAATGGGTTTTATAAGATTTGAACTTTTCTTCAAGCAGTTAAAAAAAAAAAAAAAAAAAAAAAACTTTTCTTCAAGAAAATTTGACCACTGGTTTAAAACAAACGCAAGAGTCAAGATCCCCACATCAAAAAGATATAAGAATGGCAAGATTTCAAGTCTTCGGGTCTTGTTTAGTGAACAGTGGAACATGACCACAAAAAATATGGATAAAGAAATTAGACCAATTTGGGTAAAGGTCGATGATTGAAAGACTGTTCATGTTGAAAGAGATCATGAAATCACAAACACAAAAGATTTGTTTTTTAAAACTTAGGATCTATAAAACATACATTTAGATTCAATTCACAAATACAGAAACAAAATCAAGGATAAAAGCATCCATCGCAAAGAGATTGAAAGAGAAGAATTTTCAAGAAAACCCCAAAACCCAGTTGAAAAACGAAACAAACGAACTTGAAGAAATCATCATATCAAGAAAGTACAAAGCAAACCTTATCTTTATGAGCTTTTTGTTTATGGGTCAGATGGGAAAACGAGAGAGAATACAAAGGGAAAAAAAGAGAGAAGAACAAGAAGAACAAGACTGAAACCCAAATTGGAGAAGATTAGAACAGCAGCAGCACCACCCACTCACACATCAAAAAGAGGCATCAGGTTCTTCTCTCCACCAAAAAGCAAAATTTGAACCATTGACACCACTGATTCACCTTCCATCTATGAATATGCGTGTTTGTGTGAATGAGAGAGAGAAAAAAAAAAAAGAAAGAGAAGAGAAGAGAGAGATGTTTTGGGTACTCTACAAAGCTGTCCTATCTTAAACCTACCCTACATCTTTCATAATTTTTTTCATTTCTTTATTGCCGATATTATTTATCATGGTGAGTGAATTGTCAGTTGTGCCCCCCTTTTCACAGGGATTTACGCATGAAAATTCTCCACTCATGGCTACAGGACAAGACCCCCTACCTCTTAAAAGACACCATTGTCCAAATACAGTTCATCTATATATTTATTGTATGCATAATAATATTTATGTCTATGTGTTTATTTATTTTTCGAAGAATTAACGGTAATCGTTTTTGTCAGTTAAGCATGAGGTCGGTGATCTTCAAAAACTTGAGGCGACTTCTTAGATGTTTTAGCATTCCATCGGGGTTAAAAGTTAATTTCAATAACCACGGCCTTGGCTGTGGTTGCCTTCCACCTTAGCAAGCAAAGAGCACCACTACATATGGTGCCGGCAGAGTGCTCTTTTTTAATACCTTAAAACCTGTTTGAGATGGGTAGTTTCCACATAAATTAGATTGAGAAAACATAAGAAAGCTGGAGCAATTTTCGACGATCTATTTATAAAACAAAGTAAAATTTAAATAGGTCTTTATGATCTCCACAATTCTAGGAACTGCAACTATCATGCTAAACTTATTCAATGAGCTAAAGAAAGCATGCAACTAAAAGAAACTAAATGTAAAGTTCAAATAACTGATGTTTCTTCACTTTAGTCTTCCAATGTCTTCTGGTCTTCATAACGGGCTAGTTTACGAGTGTTCCTCTTGGGCCGATTGTGGACTGGACTCGTATCAATCCCCCCCCCCCCCCCCCCACCCCCTTCTCGAGAGTGACCTTGTCCTCAAGGTTTGTGGGTATGTTAGTTATGTCAAAGTCCTCTTTGTTTTCCCATGTAGCTTCTGAAATGTCCCTATCTTTTCACTTAATGAGAATTTGTTTGATTCGGTTGTTGTTTTTTGTGAATGACCCTGTGATCAAGAATAACTTCCGGTTCAATGACATGAATGTATTTAATGAAGTTTGTGGGTAAGGGTAGATTCGAGGGACTCATGGGACCATAACAGGGGAGAAGTAGGGAAACAAGAAAAACTGTGTGAATTCGTAAACCTGAGGGTAGTTCAAGACAATATGCAACCTGACTGATGCGCTCCAAAATTTTGAATGGTCTGAAATATCTTTTGCATAGCTTGTAAGAACTCCATTTTCTACATTGATGGCTGTCAATAGATTCTAGTTTGAAATGAACTAGCTTACCTCATTGGAACATTTTTTCTTATCGGTCTTTGTTAGCTTGATCCTTCATGCGTTGCCGAGTGCGTTCCAAGGTGATTTTGAGGTGTGAAATCAGTTTTTGGTGGTCTCTTAGAGTTGTATCAATTGATGCCATTTTCAAACTACCCATTGTATAATGAGGAAAAATCGGCGGTAGCTTGCCATATAAAGCTTGGAATGGTGTCATTTGGATGTCATTGTGATAACTTGTGTTGTACCAGTACTATGCGAGGTGAAGATACTTATTCCAATGGTTCGGTTCATCACTTGCAAAGCAGCGAAGGTAAGACTCCAAGCAACGGTTGAACACCTATGTTTGCTCATCGATTTAGGGGTGGTATGCACTCGAGTGAAGCAGTTTGGTGCCCAACGTTTTGAATAGTTCTTTCTAAAAGTGATTGAGGAATAGTGAGTCACAATCAGATAAGATGGTCTTTGGTAGCCCGTGTAATCGGTAAATGTGGTGCATGGATAGTATGGTTAAGGATGTGGCTTGTAATGTCCCAAAATTATGAGGTAAAATTTTCATTTTTAATTCAACCAAAACATTAATTATCTTTAAGTCAACATTCAATATCCTTGTTCTAAATATTCAAAAGTACTTTATAAGAAAACAGTTATCATAGTACAATCCCAAAATCATCATAGGCAGAAACATGGGTGGATGAGCTGCGATCAAGTCGGACCCTTCCCTTTCGAACCAGATGTACCTGAAACCATAACCATAAAAACCGTAAGCACAAAGATTAGTGAGTTCCCAAAATACCGCATATTATACATACCATTAGGCCTAGCCCTCACATTGGGCCCAGCCAGCATATTGGGCCCAGCCCACCATAATAGGCCTAGCCCGACCATACAAATGCAAAAGTCACAAAGACAATTAGCACCTACATAACATGCAATGGGCCTAGCCCCTCCTGATCCATGGGCCTAGCCCAACATACAAATGAGCCTAGTCCGACATACAATAGGCCTTGCCCAGCATACAAATGGGCCTAGCCCAACAGACCAAGCAACTAGCATAATAGAACCTAGTGGGTCGACATTAGTACCTTTGACCTATGAGTACAGTGAGGAGACTCACCTCAAATCCACTGATAATCAAATAACTGCTCGGGCCGCTGAACCGGAAAACCTCACGCCAACTAACAATAAATAAAATCTTAATCAATAATTATCCTGATAACACAAAAATCGAGGCCCACTCCATAAACCAACTTCCTAAAGGGTAAAAGACCATTTTACCCTTTTCATACTTGTTCCATAACCAAGGTCCAGCCTAAATGCACAAAAGCCCAAAATAGCAACCCAAAGCCCAATATGGTCCAACTTCCTAATTGGGCCCAAAAACTATCATGGGACCAATTCTAAGAAGGATCAAACTTGAAAAACCCAAAATCACATATTGGGGAGTACGCCCCACATACCAGAATAGTATGCCCCGCGTACTCACCCTCGAAGCACATAGTACAAGCGTTGGATGCACGAAACACCCATTACGCTGAGTGTACTCCTACGTACCCATCAGGGACCTAACATCCATATTAAGCTCTTAATGGTTAAGAAAATGACTTCCAAACTTAAATATGACCTAATGAGATGTCTTAACACGTAAAGTTGGCAACTATACTCCTTAGCATGGTTAATGGAACGATAACTGTAACTTCCCAAAATTCAAGGCAAAAGATTTCATTTTTTTTAATATAAGAGAACCTTTAATAACTTTGTTCCAGACATTGAAAACATTTCAATTAAAACAAATATCAGGGTCTGATCCTAAAGATCACATAATGCATAATAACATGGGTGAATGCACTGCGATCGTCCCGAGCTCCTATTTTCTTGAAATTAAAGATACCTCGAACCAAAACTGTAAACTATAAGCATGAAGCTTAGTGAGTTCCCCAAATACAACATATCATATATATCAACTGGGCCATACATGCCAAACATATTGTGAGCCATACATATCAAACATATCCATAATCAAGTAAGGTGTTATGCGCCAAACATAGTCTTGCCATGTAGCACCCGATCCCTGCTACGTATTTAATTTCATGAAATATTGCAATTTACTTTGGGACTCGGCGAGTTGGTGGCCCAACTCACCGAGTAGACTCGACTTTTGATCGGGGGTTTAAGTGACCTACTCGACGAGTCGGAAGACCGACTCGACGAGTAGGAGCTGTTTGGACAAAACCCTAATATTTAGGGTTTGCACCCTATTTAAACACTTTATCTCTTCCCATCCCAGCCTCCATCACCCTCCCAACTCAGAGAAACCCTAGATTGAAACCCTAAACCATTTTTGAGTGATTTTGAGCTCTTTTGTGCCTTTGGTGTGTGTTTGAAGTTGAAGGAGAAGAAGAGAGCTTAGGAGATCAATTGGAAGCTAGTAGTGTTGGATTAGTGTCTAAGTCCATAACTATTTTGGTACGTACTTGACCCGATTATGAGCATGGTCCTTTTGGGTTGCCTTCACCATAGCAATATGTAGAATGAATTAAGGAGAGAAAGGTTTAATTATGATTTATTAATATATTATGATATATTAAAGGAGAAATCATATTGTTTAATTAATATTAGTCAAGAATTAATTTTGTGGCTAAAAGAGATTAATTAAACTTAAGGGATTGGATTTGTAATTATAAGATAATTGCAATTGGGCTATGGATTACCTAAATAATATAGGTTGGACGAATTCTATGGGAAGCCCATAAGGAATTCGTCCAAGGGATATGTTAAAGGAGTCCATGGGCTGCTTAGGGCTTAAGCAGCCAGATTAGGGTTTCCTAGTTGTAAACCCTAATAGCCTATATTTATATAAAGGCCCCTTATGCACCAAAAACGTGCCTAACACTTGGATTAGGGTTTCCAGCCGTTTTTGGTGCCTCCCCTCTCTTCTCTTCTTCATCTTGTTGCTTAATGGTGTTTGTGACTCCATTAGAGGTGCAACACTTGAGGCACTAAGCTTTCTGAAGCCAAGGATTAGATTGTTATTACTATATAACAATCAAAGGTTAGATCTAAACCCTATTTTAAGTTAATATGATTAATTGTATGCTATATCTAGGGTTTATAGCTTTGAATATTTAATTGCATGTTCATTAGACAAACTAGATCCAAAAGCTATTAGGGTTTGCATTTACACCATAGGATTGATGTATTGCTCAAATCCCATCAGTGGTATCAGAGCCTAGGCTGTTTGTTTGATGTATTTGATGCTATAATGGATTATTCTTGCTTAAAAATAAAAAATTAGGGTTTCTGGGGGCTGGACTCGCCGAGTCCATGGCTGAACTCGCCGAGTCCATGGTGAACTCGACGAGTCCATGCCTGACTCGACGAGTCAGCTGGTCAGAACGAGGTAATTTCAGGATTGTGCATCTTTGGCTGTGGGATAGTTACCAAAATGTTTTTTATTGATAAAAATCATATTTTTATGATATTGGGTGATTATCATTGCCAAAATAAAAGATAACTTCATATTAATTAAATAATTATTTCCTTATATGATAGAATTTATTATTTGAATTATTTGGTGAATTATTTTGCAAGAAATTGGACTAGGTCAAAATTAGATAATTGCCTTATTTGAATTTTGTGATCTAGAATGTTCTTAATAAAGTTTGGAAAAGTTTCAAATTAACCCTTTAGGTTTCATAGTTTAAATTTGAGCTTAATAGTTTTAGTTTTGAAAATTAAATAGTTGAACCATAATGTTTTGAAATGTTTCAAAAATTGCCCTCAAGTTTTGGATTTTAAAATTAATTAAAAGTCTTAATTTGAAATTTTAAACTCTAAAACCCAAGTAATTTGAAAAGTTCAATTTACACCCTTATGGTTTTATTAATTAATTAAAGTGTATAATTAAAAGATGTAACGACCCAAAATACGACCCAAAAATTTTTGTTTTAATATTACTAAAAATCAAATCCTCGAATATCATATATAATAAAATCATGGAATGAGTAAGTCAAATGTCATAGTACTGTGTCAAAACAAAACTATATCAATCATAACAATATCCGAAATAAACTCCCAGGATAAACTGAAGCTGTGGTGTGTGCGATGCCATCAGCCCGAGCTCTTCCCTTTGCTAATGGAAGTACTTGAAACCAAAACTTAAACTATAAGCACGAAGCTTAGTGAGCTCCCCCAAACTACCACATACCACACAATAACACACAAACAACTATTGGGCCTTGCCCACTGCATCGGACCGAAGTCTGGAACTAACCAAGGCCTTGCCCTCTGCATCGAACCAAAGTCCGGAACTAACTGGGACCGTGTCCCCTGCATCGGACCGAAGTCTGGAACTAACTGCATCAAACCGAAATCCGGAACTGACCAGGACCGTGTCCCCTGCATCGGACCAAAGTCCAGAAACTGACTGAGCATAACGTAGCATAAACATATCAACTAGCATAAGAACATATACTGCATACTGTATCGGTCTGAAGTCCGAAACACATAGCACAAAGACATGCTTGAATCACAAGACATCAAGCACATTGAACTACTGCATCGGACCAAAGTCCGGATCTACTGCTAACTAGACGGGTCGGCATTATGGCCATAGACCCGTTCCTACTGGAAGGAAACTCACCTAGTAATGCTGGCTGCCGAGATGCTAAATATGAAACTACCTGATCGCTGCTCCGGAACTCCCCGGCTATAAATCCCATAAACACTAAATCAAATACTTATACTAATCTCAGGGTAGAATGACTATTTACCCCTGGGCGAGTCAAAGTCAACTTCCTGTTGACCGGACTCGCCAAGTTGGGCCATCAACTCGCCGAGTCCCTGTCATCCATTCTGGTCCTCTACTCGCTTCTACTCGTCGAGATTGGAAAAGACTCGATGAGTTCTCCCTCAATGGTAACATCGAGTCTAACTTCATCCGACTCGGCCAGTTGTATGAACAACTCGTCGAGTTCTCCTTCAACATAAGAACACGTCCAGTCTGTGACTCGCCGAGTCGTATGAACAACTCGTCGAGTCTGAAGAACAACTCGCCGAGTTGAAGAACCACTCGTCGAGTCCCAAGCATGCTATTACTATACAGTCAATTCTAATCGATTTCAGTGCTTCCAAAATATAGATATAAGCTTCTAGGACTGGTTTTACATGTAAACTTTCCAACTTTACGTGCATGCTCAAGGGTATGAGGCTAAAATACCCAAACTCATCAAATACTAAACACCTAGGGTTTAGAACAAGGCCAAGATTGCATAAAGATAGCTAAAATGAGCTCCTGGAGTTCAAGAGAGGCTAGATCTGAAGTATAACTCGATCATAAGGCTTCATTACAAAGGATTTGGGGTTCTTGAGCTTAATATCAATAATTTGGGGACAAAATATATCTATTAGATCAATAAGCAAGATGGAGACTTTATTACCAGAAAAGATGACCACAAAGGATTGTGTTCTGGATCTACTTCTTCTTCCTTGAACTCTTCAACCTTCTCCTTCTTCTACTTGCTCCAAAACGCACCAAAAGCTCCTTCACAAAGCAACAATCACTCACACACTCTTTAAGAGGGCTAGGGTTTGGTAAGAAAGGCTCTGAGGGGGATGGAGGCGAAGTTGGGGCGCAATAAGATGTTTAAATAGGGTGCAAACCCTTAAAAATTAGGGCTTCATCCAGATAGGCAGACTCGTCGAGTCTCAGCGTATGGACTCGTCGAGTAGCCAACTCCATTTGCATGATCATCCCGTCTCTACTCGACGATTCGGGCTACAGACTCGTCGAGTACTCCTTAAGAAATGAAAAATACTTTATTTAAATTACATACCAGAAAATGGGGCGTTACAAAAGAGATTTAATAAACCCATAAAGTTTTGGTTTACATTTAAATAAATTAAAAGTATAATTTGCTAAATTAGACCACCTAGTATTTTAAAAGTGTAAAATACACCCTATACTATATATATAACATTAAAAGTCTAATATTATATATATATATATATATATATATATATATATATATATATGTATGTATGAGTAAACAGTCAGTCTTGCCGTTAGTAGGCCTCATTCACAAAGCTGATTTATAAGGGGTGTTTAAGGAAATTGCCTATAAAATGGCGATTGAATGGGTATCCACTCTTACCCACCGCACTCTTGACTAGTGGAGGGTCGTTAACCGAACGGGTAGGATAGGAAATAAACCTTCCATTATAAGTATAATGAAGTACAAAGTAACTAAATTCTTTTAAAAATTCCCAAATCATAGTTACTTTAGGCAAAATGTGAAATTGTATGCTAATCCATGGAATTACACTTCGTACCCTTGTCAAACATTAGTGGAGCTTGTGTGGTAAACCGGCACACTAATTTGGGAATGATATTGGTAGCGAAGGGTGGCTCGATGCTTATCATAGATCAATGGAGCGTGTGTGGCTAACCGGCACATTGATTAGGTGATAGTAGCATTGGGTGCACCACGTAGATTCGTATGGTTATTCACACCTTATTTGTGATCCTCGGCATCCCAGTCACAAATAGTAGGGCATAATCGAGATTAAACATGCCATTGAAAAGATCAATGAATCTCAAAAGATCTAGGAGTTTCAATTCATTTAAAACTTAAACTTCCTTTTCGTTTTTCATGGTGGAAATTGGTAAATCGTCATTTACCTACCTTCAAATATTCTGTGACTAGATTACGACATCCCTCTTCTAGGTTGTAGAGTATTGTGTTGGATCCTAGCCTTAGTAATTCATTTGGGTGTTTTATTAAGGACTAAATCAACTTAACTTGAATTTTCTCCCGTTTTGTAGATGTCAAACAACTATGGTTTTCCTAAATCCCTTGGAACAAGTTTTCCAAACGAAGATGATATTCCACGATATGATCAAGGAACAAGAGATCATGCTTCACTTCCTCCACCTCCTCCAATTGTTCTCCCTAACCCACAAGTTCAAAGGCTTGAAAAATTCAAGCTCACTCAAGCCCTATTGGCAATTAAGCATGAAGATGGAAAGTCAGTGTGTGCACACGTCTTAGAGATGAAGTCACTCATTGATAGGTTAAGGATGTTGGGTGTCGATATCTCAGAGATATTGGCTGTTGACTGGGTTCTTCAGTCACTTCCTGAATCATATAGTGAGTTCGTTAAAGAGTACTATATCATGGATCACGACGTAACCCTCATTGATCTCACATATTTGCTTATAGCTGCTAAATCATCAATGATTTGGCATGCTGGTCAAGCAAATTTGTCTGGTGAATCAAACTCTCAAACTTCAATGGACATTGAAAATGATGACATTGGAGATTTAGAAAAGGTAAACTCTGAGATAGTTCCTTGTGTCATTCCAAAAGAGTCCATTTGCTTTTATTGCCAAGAGAAGGGGCATTGGAGATGAAGTTGCCCTATCTACCTGAGAGATATAAGAGATGGGAGAGTCTAGTGTTATGACTCCTCTTCAGGTATGAAATCCACTATCTAGCTCTTTTAAGTTCCTATTCTAGATTCTTAATTCATGATGTGATAAGATTACATTTTGATGTTTTGTAGGATCGAATAAAAAAGAGGAAGCTTAAGGGAAGAAGTGAGCTGAATCTAATCGTGAAGAAATGGATTTCGATCGCATTGCTTGAAGATTAGATTCTTGAGCTACTACTTGGAGTTAGAATAGATTGCTAAGAAATATGTAACAACATATTTTTCAATTGAATTGCATTGTAAGGACAAATTTTTCTGCAATAAAAATAAATTTTGATTTTATCTTATTTATTTATCCTTGCAATGGGGTGTATGAAAAATTGATGTTTGAAGATTTCCATTGTTAGCAATAATGGATTTGATTCTTAATTATGTTATTTGTGGAGATGTCAAGAATTTACCAAACAGGGAGAGTTTCTCATCGCCCAAGTTTCAATTGGACAGAAACTTGGAATCATGCAACTTGGTTACATGATGAATGAAAAACTTTTATATTTGGAAATTAGACTAATTGTTTGACAAAGTGTCAAGTGAAGGACTAGGAGATCGAGTACACTAGGTTGTGCGTTGATCAAGTCCACCACAAGATAGATAAGATATTCGTCATGACTTACTAAAGTTTAGTAAATATGATTATACTTATAAGATTAAGTGTAACTCTGAGTTGATTGAAAGAGTTTCAATGAATAGCAAAACGAATAAAGAAGGATCAAGTAGGCAGAAAGATAAAAGTTTCTCTATTCTAAGAAGAAGGGAGAGTAAGTTTATTGTGTTTTATGATAAAGTCTTAATGATTAAGAACCATATCTCAATTGGTCCTCTAAGTGAGTCTTAGTACATTTGTATGTCTAAGAAGAGGAATCAGGAATTGTGGAAATGGTTAAATCAAGAAGTCAATCATACTTCGTTCCAATATCGAATCTTAGAGTCATACTCCAAGATTGCGAGTTGAGTGACACGTCTTTAGTAGGTTTATAACACTCAACAAATGTGGAATTTGGAAAAAAAAATTTATTCTTGCACATCTGAAGTTGGTAAGTTGTGTTGTCTTGGATAAGACAAAGACCGGCTAGAACCAATTATGTGAAGTGTTTTGTCTTGATAAGAACTACACTAACTCTTGAATATTTCTTTTGTCTAGGAAAGTGTCCTAACAAGAGAAACATATATGTCAAGAGGCCAGTGGGAGTTTTAATGATCTTGAAAAAAAGGTTTCAAGAACAAATCAAGAATAAACCTTACCAATCATCACTAGCACACGACTTGAGGTTTACAACCTATCGTGTTGACATTATTTTGTTTCTGTGCCATTCCAATTGAGTTAATTATGTATGTGAGTTCTATGAGTTCTCATTTGAATGCATAAAGACAAAGCGCCTTGATCAATGGAAAGTACATTGATATGTAAGGATAAGTTGCTAAACTACTTGGAAGACATGGTGGGCACTCGTGTTACCATAAGGCAAGAAAGCAAGATTAAGAAAGTTCAGTCCATATAAGATTGGATTTGTCGCAAACTTTGGTTTTGGCAAATTCACATGGATAGGAACTCATACACCATAAAATCTAAGTGTCATAAGATTCCCTCCTTCATGAAAATGAATATGAGGAAATGTTTTCACTAAGATAGATTTTAAGAAGATAGCAATTGTGAAAATTATATTCTCAAATTCGATTATGGTTACGACATCCCTTTCCATAGTTAGAATTGTGAGATTTGGCAATTGGTCTGAACATTTGGGACTTAGTAACATAAGTTCTGAATTTCTTTAGACACACACGTGAGCTATCTAAGGCAAAGGTGTATAAGTTTAAAAAGCTTAGATAAAGGCTTATCGAAGCATCTGGTATTAGAAATATGAACTTCAGAAATTCGATAGGCATTGTGATAGTTGGAGAATAAGTGTTATGCTTGTATGATTATTATGGCAAGTATTTCAAGTTAGCAATATTAATTATAGAAAAACAAAGATTCAATTTGCAAGGTTGCATGGGTTGAAAAGTTGTTTTGCTATAATTAAGGGAGAGAATATTATACTTCGTTTCAAAATCTAAAGCTTAGATTGAGAAATTTTAATAAATTTAGGCAAAGGATACATAGTGTGTTCTTAAATTTCGATTATGATTATGGCAT
This sequence comes from Lactuca sativa, assembly GCF_002870075.4. Lineage (NCBI taxonomy): Eukaryota > Viridiplantae > Streptophyta > Magnoliopsida > Asterales > Asteraceae > Lactuca > Lactuca sativa. The sequence goes on along the minus strand of NC_056629.2, from coordinate 204,588,905 downwards.
CCCTCTTCATAGTTAGAATTGTAAGAATGTGACACATAAAATATTATCGCAAAAGATTAATAAAGTATCATATCTTTATGTAAGACATTATGCATCGTGTCCCATACGCTTCGGGTATAGGATCGATTGCAAATGCTATAATATTTGACCATTCTTAAATTTTGCAAATGTCTAGCGCATTAAGAGGGAAAAAGGACTAGAATCGGTTTTGACTAAAATAATTAAACAACTATCAAAGGACGATCCAAGTTCGCTGAGGATTGGGAACTTGTGAGTAGTTGGAAGTATGGTATTGGATGGACCATATCGACATTATTATGAATAGATAAGATTCTATTAAGAATGAGTTGTCATATGGCATATATGGAAATGTTTCCATATTGGGAGTTGGATATTGAGAGTCTATGTCTAGATTAGAAAATTTTATGCAAGAAGGATGTTCAAAGGAATGTACTTTGAATGTGAGATTTCATGTCTATAGAATTGTCTTGTAACAATTTCCGAAAGAGTACTTTGTAATTTCATTGGCCAAGTCTTGGTGACTTTTGTGCTATGACTTTGCGAAAGGATTGTTGCATAAAATGTTAGAATCTAGCATATTCTAATAGTGGCAAGAACCCTGTGTTCTAACACTAATGATAAGGATTGGGAATTGTGAAATGAGCATCTATTTCACAAAGTAAGGACCATAGGAAACATAGTGTGCATGCTTTGTGCATGGGACAGCTATTGTTGTAATTTGAGTAATTAGTTGATTTTCTGAAACAGTAAAAATGAATAATGAGTAATCAATATGGTGTTTAAACAAAAGTGTTTTATTTACTCCCTCAAGTTTGGGGCCATATATGATTAAGTATTATTGTTGTTTCAGTTTGAATGTTTTGACTTCCCGAATAACTGGGTTATTCGAACCTCCACAGTCGGTCGTACGTTGGAAGTTAGTAAGAAGGAAGACTATCATGAAGTGTCTGTAGATTGTCTGAAGAGTTTAGACATAGCACAAGTTTTTTGTAGGGTTCATGAGTGCTTTGATAAAGATTAGAGTATTGGATTAAACCCACGCTCACTTGGATCACTTCATGGATTTATCATGAGTGATTGTGAGTCGATAATATTGTATATTCTTGAAACCGAGATGTGTGAGTTGTTATTTGTTGGTCAGTTGCACATTGATAATAAGAAAACGCACTAATAACTTGGTGTTATAAAACTTATTGTTGTGTGTTATTCGATCAGTGAATGCAAGCAAGCATATGAGTCGAAGTTTATCCATTCCTTTTGCCCAAAGTGGGATAAAAGCGATATATGTGGGCCCCTCGATGATTTAGTGATGACACCTAAGCGCTTGGCTAAGCCAGGACTAAGTTGGTGTGTTCAATTGTAGTCTATTGTCAGTCGTCATAAATCGGAAGTTGGGAAACATATAGAGAGAATGACTGAAATTCATGTCTTATGTTTATATGATATCTTGAGAATGGAGGAATATATGATCCCTTATCTAAAGGACATGCGTATCTGATAAGATCAGAGTTGACAGCGGCTTTTGAAAGCTACGATTGCTGATCAGGTTCTGAAGTCATACGAAAAATAGTTATTAGACTTATCCAAGTGGGAGACTGTTGGATTAGTGTCTAAGTCCATAACTATTTTGGTATGTACTTTACCCGATTATGAGCATGGTCCTTTTGGGTTGCCTTCACCATAGCAATATGTAGGATGAATTAAGGAGAGAAAGGTTTAATTATGATTTATTAATATATTATGAGAATAATATATTAAAGGAGAAATCATATTGTTTAATTAATATTAGTCAAGAATTAATTTTGTGGCTAAAAGAGATTAATTAAACTTAAGGGACTAGATTTGTAATTATAAGATAATTGCAATTGGGCTATGGATTACCTAAATAATATAGGTTGGACGAATTCTATGGGAAGCCCATAAGGAATTCGTCCAAGGGATATGTTAAAGGAGTCCATGGGCTGCTTAGGGCTTAAGCAGCCAGATTAGGGTTTCCTAGTTGTAAACCCTAATAGCCTACATATATATAAAGGCCCCTATGCACCAAAAACGTGGATAACACTTGGATTAGGGTTTCCAGCCGTTTTTGGTGCCTCCCATCTCTTCTCTTCTTCATCTTGTTGCTTAGTGTTGTTTGTGACTTCATTAGAGGTGCAACATTTGAGGCACTAAGCTTTCTGAAGCCAAGGATTATATTGTTATTGCTATATAACAATCAAAGGCTAGATCTAAACCCTATTTTAAGTTAATATGATTAATTTTATGCTAGATCTAGGGTTTATAGCTTTGGATATTAAATTGCATGTTCATTAGACAAACTAGATCTAAAAGGTATTAGGGTTTGCATGTACACCATAGGATTGATGTATTGCTCAAATCCCATCAAGTAGATCCAGAGGTTTTGCTTCATTCTCAGTCCATTTAAGGTAAAAAGCTTGAACCCTGACCATCTATTTCCTAGATCTTTTTGGGGGCTATTTACTACCTTTTCTAAGCTTTTAAGAGGCTATGCTCAGATTTGCTTGTATGTGTGGGTTTGTGCTTCAGATCTGGAACCATTGAGGGTTCCCATGGCATAAAGGTGCCAACTTTATGGCCATGGGAAGCCCATGCATCATATAAACCCCATTTTATTGCCTTTTGAGCCAAAAACCCCATGCATGGATATCAAGTTCATCGCTTTACATATAAAAGGGACCCTAGGAGGTTAGATCTATGATTGGGATGCTTTAAGTCCCACTGAAATCGACTGTATAGTTTTGGAAAAAGAGGGAATTGACGAGTCACTTGGGTGACTCGACGAGTTGGGATGCTTTTTCCCCAAAACGTCATCCGAAGTTGGTTTTTGGTTGAGTGGAAGGAACACTCAGCCTGATAGGGGTTTGTTTTGGACCTGGAAATCATGAGACTCGGCGAGTCCAAGGCAATCTTCCAGCTTATGAAGACAGACTCGGCAAGTTCGATAGGAACTCGACAAGTCATAGACCTAACATCTTCTTATGGATGAATATGAGCTCGACGAGTTCAAGAACAAACTAGGCGAGTCGGTTGAAGATTGTCCGACGTGTGGATGAAGGCGGACTCATCGAGCTCTTGCTAGACTCGACGGGTTTATGGCATTTTGGTGGATATGGGGACTCGACGAGTTGGCGGGTCAAGTCAGCAAGTCGAGTCAACCAAATGTTGACTTTGACCAAAAGTTGACTTTGACCATGGTTTGGACTTGGACGTTGACTGGGATTGAATGACCCTTGTAAGGGTTACGAGTATAAGTATGAGTTGATATTTGGAAGGGTTGTTGTGTAAGGATTGAGGGGTCGAGGAGAGTCGATTTCCGCATCGAGACTAGTATAGGCAATACACGACATTGAGGTGAGTTACCTTCCAGTAGGAGTGGATCTATGGCCACAATGTCGACCCACTAGAAGGAGTTGTTTGTTAAACGATTTTCTTTGTGATAATTATGTGATGTGGTTATCTCATATGCTTTATGTGCTAGGATGCTATGACATATGTGTTAGTAGTGATAGGGGTGATATAGCCCTAGTTACCGATGGAAAGATACCGAAGGGGTGGGTAGTACCCATGCATGGCTAGCCGTGTGATTATGATATGTTATAATGCGATCAATATGTTTATGATATTTTATTATGAGATAGGGGTAGGGGTGAGATAGTCCCCAGTTACCGGTTGAAAGATACCGAATGGGAGGTTAGCTCCCAGTTACCGGTTGAAAGATACCGAAGTGGAGGTAAGTTCCCGGTTACCGATTGAAAGATACCGAAGGGGAGGTTAGTTCCCGGCTACCGGTTGAAAGATACCAAAGGGGAGTCTGGCACCCAGATATGCCAGACACATACCAGTTGAAAGATACCGATGGATAGGCTTTATGTGGTATGTGGTATGATGGGGTAGCAACAACTTGCTTGGATCTTCTTCTTACAAAAGTGCACGTTATTTTTGAAGTATCTCATCATCCAAATCAATGAATGGGATCTCTTCTTTTCATTCTTCTTCTTGCTTGATCTCTGGGCAAGCTTTAAACACCGCTGACTCGTCTCCGACCCTCAACGTTAGTGTGGATTCACATACATCAATTAATGCACATGCGGTGTTCAAAAATGATCTCCCCAAAATAATTGGAATTTCGGGGTCTTCTTCCATATCAAGTATCACGAAGTCTACGGGAAAAATAAAGTTGTCGACCTTAATAAGAAGATCTTCACACACGCCTCTTGGATGAATTGTCGTCTTGTCCGCCAAATGGATCTTCATGTTAACTGGTCTTGGCTCCGGTAAATTCAGCTTCTTGAAGAAGGAGAAGGGCATTAAGTTGATACTTGCACCCGAATCGGTCAACGCTTGAGTGGCAAGTACATTTCCAAATTTGGCATGGAATTATGATACTCCCCGGATCACCCTTCTTTTCTGGTATCTCACTCAATACTAACTCCGTGACTTCAGCTAAATCTTTTCTGGCAGCGAAAAGACCCTTTAACAAGTTGAAGTACTTAGGTGTTTGAAGCATTGTTTCCACAAATGGAATGTTGACTTGAAGGTCTCGAACATGCTCCATGAAGGCTTTATACGCTTTAATCTTCTCTCTAGGCATGGCTCTGATTGGGAATGGCAAAGGGGGATTGTAAGGCCTCGAGGTAATGAAATTTCTATCATCAGCGCATGGACTCGTCGAGTCCATTAGAGGGACTCGGCGAGTCTGTTCGAGTTTAGCTAGAACCGACTCTTCTGCCTTTTCTGTATTCACCTTGGAGATCTTCTGTGCAGGTGTGAAAATTTATTCATAACTGGAAGTCTCTGCGCTCACATTCTCCATTCTCGGATTGTTTTCGGTGTTACTTGGAAGTTGAATCGGTCTTCTCTCGTTCACTTGATATGCAAGTTGTCCTAACTGTTTCTCAATGTTGAGAATAGATGTCTGCTGATTCCTTAGCATATTTCTGGTCTCTTGTATAGCAGCATCATGATCATTGTGCCTTTTCTCGGATGCGGCTATGAATCTAGTGAACATTTCTTCTAAATCGGCTTTCTTTTCCATAACCGGTTCTTCCTTTTGATAAAATCCCCTTTCTTTCTGCTTGTATTTCTCCTCCTTAGCCTTCTTGTATTCTTCGTATGGGAGCCATTCCTTCTTCGGTTTCCGCCAATTCTCGTCGTATCGATCACCGCTTAAGTAGAACACTTGAGCTTTCTTGTTTCCATTTTCATCCAAGTCACAATCTTTTGTGAGATGGGGCCCTCTACAATTCTCACATTCAACTCGAATAGCATGGATTGTTTGATCCATTTTTGTCATCCTTCTATCTAGACTATCGAGCTTAGCTATCACCGCCGCCATGCTATCATTTGCCGAGTTCACTACCCCCCGACTTACTTCATTTCTTGGATTGTGGTATTCTCTAGAATGCTTAGAGAATTCTTCAATTAACTCCTTGATTACCGGGGGCGCCTTCTTCGTGAGCGGGCCTTGTGAATCGAGCAATTGCCTTGTGGTGACATTGACTCCATCATAGAAAATGGAGACCTCTTGTTGGCTATTGAGGTCATGGTGTGGGCAATTTCTAAGAAGACCTTTGTACCTTTCCCAAGCTTCATAAAGAGATTCCCCGGGTTGTTGCTCGAAGTTGGCGATGGCTTTCTTCAACTTTGCTATTTTGGAAGGCGGGCAAAAATGGTCTATGAATTCTTATTTCATCTTGGCCCATGTGGTGACCGATCCTGGAGGAAGTGACTTGAGCCAATCCTTTGCAGCACCCTTGAACGTGATTGGAAGCATGCGAAGTAGTTGGGTCTCGCGTGGCACATTTGGTACATTGAAGTAGTCAGCCACATCATTTACTTCATCCAAGTGCTTGTAGGCGTCTTCGCGGTCCTTCCCATAAAAAGGAATCTCCTTGAGTTGAGTGAGAATATAGCCCTTTAGCTCGAAAGTAGCGGTTGAGGGAATTACGGGCTGCACAAGTCCCGGGCCAGTGTCATCGCGCATCCTCTTCTTCCAGTCCCCCATGGGAACTTCATCGATATTAGCCATAGTGATAGCTAAATCAGATTCGTGCTCGTATGTGGGTTCTTCTTCTTCCTCGGTCTCGTAGTCGGTGTCTTCTTTAATTGGGTCTTCGATTGTCAAAGAGGCACTAGATGCTCCTGATTTGCTGCTCCTCTTCTTACTGAAAACGGACTTGAGGTTCTTGAGTCGCGAGTTCTTTGAAGAAGCGGATTCTCCAACGGTTTTGCCTTTGCTCCTCCTTAGTGCGGATTCCGGGTCTTCAAGAGGAGGGACCAAAGGTGTATCAGATCCTCGGGTCATGAAACAACTGTAAACAAAACAAAAAAAACACGTAAAAAGAGCAAAAAATAAATAAAAAATAAAACTGTGAATTAGCGATGAACTCGCCGAGTCGGCACGAGTGCACTCGGCGAGTTGAAGGCAAAAACAGAGAAAAAAATTTCTAAAAACGGATTTTTATTAAAACTTATACTAATTACTAAATTACCTTTTAATTAACTTTGTGTAATATAAATCCCACACAAATGATCAATTAAACTAGAATTTAATGTTAATTTTGGAACCGTTCCCCGGCAATGGCGCCAAAAACTTGTTGTGTGTAAACTCACTTAGTTTTAAAACTACTTTTAATTATAAAATAAACACATAAAGGCAGTGGACCTATCAATTGTGGTATAGTTAAATAAGTAGGGTATCGAACACAGGAAACGGTAAATAAAAACTAAAAACTAATTCTATCTAAATTAATTAATAAGTAGGGGGTTTTCTCTAGTTTTACAAGACTAGAAACTTACTAACTATCACTTAATCTAAAAACTAGAAAAACAAAGAATTAACTAGATTCAATAATGGGAAGGAACTTCTGTTTAGTTCAACTCAATTGATCCTATGGTTGATTTCATGGTAATGGTGCAATGGATTAAATCTTTTGTTGGTTACCGATTCAAGTGCTTAGATTCGCGTTCACTATAATAATCCTTAGTGAATGAACTAACTCAAACAGTGATCAGTTGTCTAATTTAATTAAATTCACTAGATTAATTATTCAGGTTAATTTAGACTTGCAATAGTTAACTAATTTGGTACTTTAATTAACTTCTTGTTGATGGTCATCACACAAGCTCACACATGAATTTACTCAATTTTCTTATTAATTCTAGTTTCATGTTCATTAATCCTAGACATATGACAAAGTGGTCACATAAACATATGAGGTTGATAATCAAAAGATGTTCATACTATTTAATTACCTTCCTATTAACAGAAAATTAATTATCATTCACACACAAGGTTCTTTAGCAAGCTAAAGCTAACAAAAATACCAACATTGAATTAATCCTACCAAATTTTAAACCATAGTCTCAATTTTGTATCCCCAAACAGAAGTTTAAGAGTTTTAGCTCATGATTGAAGTAAATAACAGCAAATAAACGAATTCTAATTGTCTAGCCATATTGGAAAACAAAAGATTAAGTAGAATGATGAAATTTGCCTTGAATCTCCTTCGGAATTGGATTGTAGCTTGTATCTTCGTTCTCTAGGGATTTTATGGTTCTTCAATCGCAACTAATCTCTCCAGAAGGGTTCCAGAATTCTCTCCTGTCGATCTGAGAAGTTATCTTTATATTTGCACAAAGACTTGTCGAGTCAAGTGCCGACTCGCCGATTCCATCTCTCAATCCCCGTATGCGATAAGTCTTTGGGTCTTTGAGTCTTTATCTTCTCGAATATTCACTAGGACTCACCGAGTAGACAACCCTACTCGCTCAGTAGGTGTTGTTTTTGGTGTTTTTCTTCTTTGTTCAATTCCCGAGCTCCCAACCGCTTCTCCTGCTTCCTTTTGCTTCCGAGCTTCACTTTTGGACTGAAAACATAATTCAAACATTTTTAAATACCTTTTGTCAATGATATGCAATAATTTAGGTAATAAATCATAAAAAAATCTATACTTAATATGAACTAAATATGCACATATCAAACCTCTTGCTGGTAACTGGCGAATCCCCGAACTACTGGTCTCTCGACTCCTGAGCTACCATTACCCAAAGTAACAATTAGTCCAAATAAATAATCCTCCTTAAGGTAAAATAATCATTTTACCCCTAGTCTAATTTGGTCCATATCTAAGGCGAAGGCCATAATACAAAAAGGCCCAACACTAGGTAGGCTCTCCAAGCCCACTAGTGGCCTACTAATGGCCCAATTTGCTAAATTGGGCCCAATCCCTCTAATGGGCCTTACCCTAAGCCCAAACATATTCTTGGCCCAAAACATCTGACTTCTGATGGCCCAATAAGGCCCAAAGACCCAAACTCCACTACTTAGCCTAACCCAAGGCCCAAAACACTCCAATCCCATAATGGATGAGTACGTGGGGCGTACTCTTTTGTACACTAAGAGTACTCGCTGAAGGTGGTGTACATTGTGCGTACTTGCATGTACGCCCATCGTACTCCTCTGATAAGCTACTTTTCCCATTAAGTGCTTAATACTCCTTTCGAGAAGCTACAATTACAGATCCAAGTCCTCTTCAACGTCTTAATCCATAAAGTTGATTACTTGGTGGCTTGCAATACACCAAATGAGCCCAAACCTAATATGTGACAACAAACCACCATGAAAACGGCTAGATCTCATGCATGGTAACAAATGAGCCCTAAAGATTGAAACTTTACTGCTTGTGGGACTCATATGACACCAAGGGTGGCAACCCTGGACCTAGAAAACGAGTTGAGTCATAAAGGTCCATTCTTGGGACATAAAAGTTCCAAAAAAACCCCATTAACATAGATATAAACATACTTGAGGAAAGTTTCAGACTTTATACCTTAATATGATCTGAAATGGAACCACAATCTTGGATCTACTGCTTCCCCTTTGATCCACCACCTTGCTATATTCTTCACTTGCTTGAAAAATGGCTTCTTAACACCAAAATGCTCTCTAATGGCCTCCAAAGCTCCAAATACACTCAAGGGAGGATTAGGGGTTCGTGGTGGTTGTCTAAAGATGAGAAGGAGGTTGGTCCTTGAGGGTATAATGTTCTTTATATAGTGACACACCCTAAAAACTAGGGTTTAGGGACTTTGAGCGTACACTGGGCGTACTTCTCGTACGCTGGGCGTATGCCTCTTTGCACCCGCGACCATAAGACATTATCTGTTGGGCGTAACCCAACTTACATTGGGTGTACTCAGCTAAACACACGCATGCATTCCTTGCATGCATGGGGCTGCCTTGTCACAAAACTCCATTAGGGGCTAAAATTGACAATAACTTCAAGGTGCCATAACTCCTTCATTCTAAGTCCGTTTCCGACGAACTTTACATCCATGAAAAGGTAGTGGGATTACCTACACTCCTAGCCACACCCCTAAGCCTAAAACCTTCTGGATAAAACCTGAGACCCGTAAAATACCATATTGCCCCTACCCTTTGGCTTCCGAAACAACTACCAAGTACTTTAAAACTGGGTGTTACAACTCTCCCCAACTTAAACCAGACTTCATCCTCGAAGTCTTTTACGGATACTTATCTCGAATACTTCTCATAGGACACAATAGTTACTCCAAACTAGCCTAAACACTCACATCCATTCTTATACAACGCATAACCTTGTCTGCTCAATCCGATTCCCGAAAGGACCGCTATACTTGACATCCTGAGGGTCTAACCATTACCCTGAACAACCGATGGCCTTCCCAAGGCAAATGTTCATAAGCGAGAACCTTTCCTGTCTCTGCAAAGGACAGATCCTTCGATGAAACTAAATCTCCAGCCACTCCTAGTGCTGGTCCGTTTGCTGTTACCCACTGAATGCTTCCACTTACTATGACCCGATGACGAACACCCAACCCAATGAACAGGTCAGATAATCCTTCGAGTAAGAGATTCATCACTGCAACGGTTAGACTCATACGTGAGCTGCGCAACAGAGTCAAATTGCTTACTCTGGGATTATTTAATCCTACTATGAGTGACTTAGCACCTCTCGCTCAACTAAATATTCCATACACGAATTCTCTTATCAATGCTCCTGCTCGAAGATCCTGCTGTCTCTTATCCGCAATCCAGATGAACCGAGGTCTCCCTGGTCCCAACTTACATGTCGGCTATCTAGAAATATCGGATTCCACCCGGTTACCAAACCCAATCATGTTGTGGCCTACTCATATCTGTGTGGGATACCCTGCCCCGGTTTAACCTACTGTAATACTCCATAAGTGAGTCACACATCTGATACATTCTTACTGCCGAATAAGGACCGGCGAATGCTATGGGCCACCCCGTAGTCTCACGCTTCCATATTAATTGACCACTAATGAATTCTACGGGCCACCCTGTAGTCTCACGCTTCCATATTAACTGACCACTAATGAATTCTACGGGCCACTCCATATTCTTACTATACCAATGCTACGGGCCACACCGTAGTCTTACAATACCAATGTTATGGGCCACACCGCAGTCTTACAATACCAATATATTGCTGGCTAACTAACGAGTGTTGCAGGCCACACCGTAGTCTTACCATACCAATGTTACGGGCCACACCACAGTCTTACAATACCAATGCTACGGGCCACACCGTAGTCTTACAATACCAATGTTATGGGCCACACCGCAGTCTTACTATACTGATATACGAATGCTACGGGCCACACCATAGTCTTACAACATTCCTACTCTATCTGCCAACTAGTGAACACTACGGGTCACCCCATAGTCTTACAACACTTCTACACTATCTTCTAACCAATGCTACGGGCCACCCCGTAGCCTTGCCACACTTTTCATGCTATCTGGCCACTGGTGAATGCTACGGCTAACCCGCAGTCTTACAACACTTCCCCCGCCGACTAGCTACTAGTCAATGCTACAGCTATCCCACATTCTTACAACACTTTCCACGCTGACCGACTACTAATGAATGCTACGGCTATCCCACAGTCTTACAACACTTTCCATGCTGACCACAGTCTTTCGCTAACCACTAATCTGAACACCCCCATAATCGAGCATACAAGCATGATATAGTACTCCAAGCTGTAGTCATGTCCTGACTGAAATTCCCAGCCTAATTTTTTTGAAAACTGTTATCAGGCATCCCGAGAATGCGGTCTAACTATTTGCAAGTTTTCCGAACTTCTAATTCACGTTATCCTCAATCCATACAGCTTAGACCGTCTTTCTTCCTGAAAAGGATGCGAAACTTATCACATTTCAAAATGCTCCTGCTTCTAAGTACATGATCGTTGCTCCCCCACTTAGCTTCGACTAAGTCTTCATGGCACATGAAAATCAGAGGATTTCCATTCCTCCCTCCCTTATACGATAGACACGCTAACTACCAACACCTAATCTTGCTAACAATCCATCACTAGCCCACTCCAAGGGTTGCACAATCATTGAAGACTAGATGAACGCTTCCTGAAATCCCAACAATAATGACCCTAAAATCTTAACCTGATGTCCCTCTTGAACTTAAAGTCGAATTAGCCGATGCACAGAGCAACTCCTTTAGCGATAGACTGCCTCTCTTGATGCTTCCAAATGTTATCCCTAACACAACGACCGAACTTCACCAAATCCTGACGACGGTGGATAACTATCCTGCTGAACCCTGACCCCAAATTTCTCATGATGCTCCTGAACTGATCTCGGCCGTAACCGAGATAACACTAAATCCTTCAAACCAGAAAAGGGAAATGACCTTACACTAGCTACTAATAATTCCCGGTATGCAACTGGATTATGACATTTTTTGCAAATACAATCCGAATACAAGCAGGGAGATAACTCATACATACTATTACCCGAGACCGAGGCAAGAACAATCATAATACATATTGTAACATCCCAAATTTCGAGTCAAAAAATTTCATTTTTAATTAACTGATTTATAAAACTTCCATAAGAAATCATAGTGAAGACATATCATTTCATAAAACTAATGTCACATGTCTGAAAACCAAACCATAAATATAACAATGTTAGAGTACAATCCCAAGAATCTCATAATGCGGAAATCCAACATGTGTGTATGATGTGCAGCTACCGCGCCAGCTCCTTCCCCTTCACTGAAGAGGTACCTAAAACAAAACTGAAAACTGTAAGCATGAAGCTTAGTGAGTTCCCCCATCGTACTGCATACCATATAATCACATAACATACATATACTGTCAGGCATATTTGGGTGCCCGGCCTACCCCTTCGGTCCTCTCGACCAAATACTGCCTAGCATACCTGGGTGCTGGCCTCCCCATCGGTCCTCTCGACCGGATATTGCCTATCATACCTCGGTGCTGGCCTCCCATTCGGTCCTCTCGACAGGATACTGCCTAGCTCTGGTGATCCTCCGGCTATAAATCCATAAAACACTTAATCAGACACTGATAACTACTCTTAGGGTAAAATGACTATTGTACCCCTGACAAAGTCAAAGTCAAAGTCAACTTCCAGTTGACCTGGCTCGTCGAGTTGGGCCGTTAACTCGTCGAGTCCCTATCCTTTCATCTGTCCTTCTTCACGCCCCTACTCGTCGAGTTTAGCAACGACTCAACGAGTTCTCCTTCTAAAACATCCTCGAATGAACCTTCATCCGACTCGCCGAGTTGTATGAACAACTCGTCGAGTTCATCCCCATCCTATGAACAAGTCTGCCCTTGACTCACCGAGTTGTATGAACAACTTGTCAAGTTCTATGATTTCTTGGTCTATGGCTAAGTCTAATGCATTGGGTCACTCCCCTGGACCCCTCTAAGACCACTCTAACACTCACTGGGTTCCTTCGAACCACAACAGAAAAGGGAAGTCAATCCATGGACTCGTCGAGTCCAAGAACGACTCGTCGAGTTGAGAATGACCAAGTCTCATTTTTCGATTTATGATGTATAACACTTGACCAAAAGATAGATCTAGGATTCTAAGATCAATCTAGCACGTAAAGTTACAAACTTGACGTGCATGCATGGGACTATGAGCTCAAATGGCCCTAAATGAGACTCTTAAGATGCATGGGGCTCTCTAAGGCTCCAAAATCAGTCCTTTTCTGCCTTGTAACCCCTCAAAGACCTTGGATCTGAAGTCTTAGCCCCCAATCATGCTTGCACTCATGATTGGTCACCAAGAATGGCTCCTAAAATCCCTAAATCACCCCAAAAAGGGATCTAAAAGATGAAAGAGCAAGGTATCCATTTTATACTTCTAAAGAACTGTAGAGGGTGCACAAACTCGAACTCCTCCAACCTCCTCTTGATTCCTCAAGCCTTTCTCTTCCTTCTTATGTTCCAAAATCACCAAAAACCACCACAAAGGCCTTAGATCTTTACACAAACGATTAGGGTTTGATATGGAGAGTTCTTGAGAGAAATAGGGACGAAGGGAGGCTGAATGAGATGCTTAAATAGGGTTCATTCCCTTAAATTAGGGTTTTGTCCAGTCAAGGCCTACTCATCGAGTCTGGACGCCGACTCGTCGAGTAGGTCATTAAACTCCCGGGTCCAAGTCGCTCCTACTCGTCGAGTTGGCCATCAACTCGACACGTTCTAGGCAAAAAAAAAAATACTTGAATGAAATTCATACCAGGAACCGGGTGCTACAAATCTCCCCCACTTATCTTAGACTTCATCCTCGAAGTCTACTGATCGGTCCTGAAAAAGCTCTAGATAATGCTCCATCACCTCGTCCACCGGCTCCCACGTCCACTCCGAGCCCTTCCGGTGCCGCCATTTGTCACAACTAGGAAATTCGATGCCTTGTAAACATTTAACAATGATAACAAATGTGAACCAACAATGTGAAAGCATGTAGGATGCTTATTCAATAACAACAGAATTTCAATCAAACACTTCATACAAGGACTGCAAATAGTCAATAAATAATTGGAAACCCTAGAAATCCCGGTTTAAGTCCGTTATGGACTAGGATTTCCTTATTAGGCCCAATAGGCCAATAAGCTTCCAATTTGACTATCTTGGGCTTAGAACTCTTAAATGGGCTCTAATTGGACCCACTTTCATTTATTTTAACATTTTGGGCCATATTGGGCCTAGAATGAAATAAAATACTTTAAAGGGCCTTATTGGACCATAACAAATCCAATTAACCTAAATGGGTTATAAAATTTATTCTCTTTGACAAATTGGGCCGTGAGGCACCCTAGGAGTCCAATGGGCCAAAAAACAATCAACATGGACCCATGATTTGGATTTAAGCACCAAAGGCTCAACAATTCTTTCTTTTCTTCCTTTCTCTAGGCCCATCTATATTTATATAAAAATAAAGAGAAAAGAAATGGAAGTTGAGTTTTGCTATGCCACCTCATTATTTTCTCTTGGATTTCCATGCATGTAACCCATATTTCCATGCAACCATCACTTCATTTAATCTCTTTTCCCCTCTCTCTTCTTCTCTCGGCCGAAACAACACAAACACACAAACACACACCTCACTTGAACACTCTCAAAGAAACTCTCTCTTTTCTTCACCAAGTTTTCGAGATTAGGAAGCTTTTCAAGGAGATTACCCCACAAATTCATCATCTAAGGTAAGATCATGCATAAATCTATGATCTAACTCACTTCTTTTCATCAAAAATCACCTCTTAATCCATTCAAGTTCATGATCTGGCATCTTAGAACCCACTAAGTTCAAGATCCATCCAAGGAACTTGCTAGGGCCGAAAATAGCACCAAACTTCTCCCAATCTTCTTCAAAACTGAAACCACACTCAAGGTGAGTTTCATACCCCTCTATTTTTGGTTTTTATGAGTTTTATAGGGGAGAATACAAGAAAATGTGTATATCTTTGTGTATATGTATGCTATGTGTGATTTGATGCATGTATGTGTGTGATATCATGTGTTTTGTGATGAATATGTTACCAAAAAGGGGTGTAAACCCGAAATCTATGACATGAGAAAGTAAACAAGCATAATCTAAGATATCTTGCACTAAACAAGTCAAGAAAAATAGTTTATAAGGTCATGATGAACATGTTCAAACATAAAACCCACTTTCGGGCTTAAATTGTCAAAAATACAAAACTAGGGGTAGAAATCAACAAGTCACGATTTCTTGAAGGTTAAAAGAGTCAAAACAGTTCCTATAAATGTTTTTCTGAACAATAGAAATTTCAAAGGACTTAAAATGTACATTTTTAGCTTAATGGGCTAATTTTGGGCTTTTCGGCCCAATAAGCCTCAAAATGCGAGAAATGATAAATTTTAGGGGCTGAAATGTAACTTTCTGTAAAACAGGGGGTAATTAGCATGAAAAAAATCATTTTATGAGTCAAAAATGCTTTTCACTATCAAAAGGGACCAAAAATGTAAAGTTTTTAGATTTTGGGCCAAAACTATAAAAGTTGTGAAAAATGGGTTCCTAACCGAGAATCACTATTCTGGAGGGGCTGAAGCTGTCAACAAAGTAAATTTTGGGTTAAAATCGTGTTTTCATCAAATAAATAATACAAAAGTGTCAAGAAAAGGGTTTTAAGGACTAAAAATGAAATTCTTTTATATAAAAAGGACCAAAAGTGTTATTTTTATAAAAGAAGGTTAATGAAAAGGGGTCAAATTCCACTTTCAAACAAATTAATTCATTAATACAAAATACAAGATCCACGATTACCAACGAAACGGAAAACAAATACACTCCCAACAACAAATATCGTTACAAAACGAATTGATTCGGTCTCGAATCAATTACAAAACAAAATCGTTAAACCAAAGCATTTCAATAAACACGCGATAACTATGATCAGCAAACTTACAAACTTTTGGCTTGGAAGTTTCAAATCATGCTTTTTGGGCCTTGCTAGCCCATTAACATGATCTTTGGGCCCAAAGGGACTATGCTTATGTGTTATTGGGTCTCCTATGACCCAATTCCATGTAAAAGGACTTTCAATATCTCTAATGTGCTATTGGGCCCTAGTGGCCCATTAGTACTGCTAGTGAGGTCGAGAAGTCAAATGCGAGTTGGGCCAAGTGTCTTTCGCATTCCCGATAGCCTTGAATAACTCATGGAAATAAAGGGACTTCGTACTCTCCTTTCTCCTCGGTTGTTGGGCTTATGAGAAATCAAAGTAAACAGATTCAGGACGATAAACAAGATTAATCATGGTGGGTGGATTAAGTGAGTAGTAGCGGCCGACGCCTTTAAGGATCGTTCGTAATCTGTAGTTATAAACTAGTCATTTTCTTTAATGCGTGATTATAACAACTCACAAACCCTAATTAATCCAACGCCACCCGGGTAATCAAAATCATTCGACGTATCGGTATAACAATAGACAAGTCATTGTATTTTTATGCATTGGGAAAACATCGGGTTTTCCTGGGAAGTTCAACATTTTCACTTGCGTGATTTATACAAAAGTTCAACAATTATACATGTTTTAAAAATCAACAAGCATATATTCACGGATCTTCACACTTTTTATAAACAATGATCTTTTCAGAAAATATCAGATTTTCTAGGTTTTACAAACTACACCAAATCATTTTACCACAACATTACTTATGAACTCACCAACATTTCTTATGTTGACCTTTTTCAAAATAACTTGTATTCTCAGGTAACAGGTAAACCGAAGAATATGTACCAAGTAATGTCATGGTGGTTTGCTTAGACTATCTATCAGACAGTTTATGTTATGAAATTGTAATGTCTAAAACAATGTACTGGATGTAAACAATATCAATTGTAATATTTAAATGCATGGTGATGAGTTCTGTTATGATTCATGTATATTCATTGTGATGGTATTCAATTTAAGTCACAAGAGCCCTCGGACGTTTCCGCCGTCTGGTTCGGGGGTGTGACACCATTGCACCTTCACCAGCTCGACCTTCTTGTTCCTCAGATCCTTCGACTTACGGTTGAGGATCGCTACAGGCCGCTCAATGTAGTTCAGGCTGCCATCAACCTGTATATCCTACAGGGGCACCACTGTCGATTCGTCCACCAGACACCTTCGCAGCTGGGAGACATGGAAAGTGTCGTGGATCTGACTGAGTTCCGCTGGCAGATCCAACCGATATGCCACCTTGCCCACCCGGGCCAAAACCCTGAAAGGCCCGATATACCTGGGGCCCAGCTTGCCCCGCTTCCTAAATCGGATGACACGTTTCCAAGACGACAGCTTCAAGAGAACCATATCCTCGACGTGAAACTCCAGGTCTGAATGGCGCTTGTCGGCATAGCTTTTATGCCGACTATGTGCAGTCTGAAGCCTGCTCCTGACCTGCTAAATTCTTTATGTCGTCTTGAGCACCACTTCGGTGCTCCCCATGACCTTCTGGCCATCCTCACCCTAATATACCGGGGTCCTGCACTTCCTCCCGTATAACATATCAAAGGGAGGACGATCGATACTCACGTGGTAGCTATTGTTGTAGGAGAATTCAGCCAATGGAAGGTAAGTATCTCAGCTACCACCAAAATCTAGCACACACGCCCGCAACATATCTTCCAAAGTCTGGATGGTCCGCTCGCTCTGACCATCCGTCTGCGGGTGAAATGCGGTGCTAAAGTGCAGACGAGTACCCAACTCGTGGAACTTCTTCCAAAACCTGGAAGTAAACCGCACATCCCTGTCAGAAATCATGGAGACTGACACTCCATGCCGAGCCACCACCTCTCGAATGTAAATGTCGGTCAGCTTCTCGGCCGATATACTCTTCTGGATTGGGATAAAATGGGTGCTCTTGGTCAACCGATCCACAATGACCCATATGGAATCCACTCCCCGTGCGGTCCTTGGAAGTTTGGTGATGAAGTCCATGGTAATATCTTCCCATTTCCACATGGGAATATCCAATAGCTACATCTTGTCGTGTGGCCTCTGGTGCCCGACCTTGACTTTCCTGCAGGTCAAGCATTGCTTTGCATACCATGCTACGTCCCGCTTCATGCAGGACCACCAATAGTCAAGATGAAGATCCCTATACATCTTCGTCGCTCCGGGATGAATACAAAACCTGGATCTGTTCGCCTCCTTCATAAATATATGACGCACGTTTCCATGATAGGGGACCCACACCCTACGGTGAAGGGTCAACAACCCCCGACTATCATAGTCGAAGGAGGAAATCTGGCCCATAATATGTTCGCTCTTCCGGTGTTCCTCCTTCATCACCTCCGGCTGGGCCTCTCGGATCTACTCCAACAGTGGAGTCACTACTGTCATTCGCATGCAAAAGTCTCTGATCGGCACTGCCTTACGGCTAAGCGCATCGGCCACTACATTGGCCTTCCCCGGGTGGTAAAGTATCTCGCAATCATAATCCTTCACCACATCTAACCACCGACGCTGCCTCATGTTCAGATTCGACTGATCCATGAGGTATCTCAGACTCTTATGGTCCGTGTAGATGGTACATCGAACCCCATAGAGATAGTGTCGCCAAATCTTGAGGGCCAAGATAACCGCCCCCAACTCCAAATTGTGCATCGGATAATTCGCCTCGTAAGGCTTCAGCTGCCTCGAAGCATAAGCAATAACATATCCTCTTTGTATCAAAACTACGCCCAAACCCGAGATGGACGCATTGCAGTATACGACAAAATCCACCATGCCCTCTGGCAGAGCTAAGATTGACGCCTCGCACAATCTCTGTCTCAATGTCTCAAATGCGGCCTACTGCTCAGGCCCCCAACGAAAGACCACGACCTTCCTCGTCAGCCTGGTCAGGGGTAAGACTATCTTGGAGAAATCCTAGACGAATCTCCGATAATAGCCGGCTAATCCCATGAAACTTTGAATCTCAAATGGAGACCTCGGAGCCTCCTATCTCATCACGGCGTCCACTTTGGCTGGGTCAACCAATATCCCGTTCTGGTTGACAAAGTGCCCAAGAAACTGCACCTCGCGCACCCAAACTCACACTTGGAGAACTTAGCGTACAAGTTCTCTCTCCTCAAAGTATCCAGAACCTCTAGCAAGTGCTACTCATGTTGCTCTTGCGTCTTGGAATAAACCCAAATTTCATCAATGAAAACTATCACAAACCGATACAACATCGGTCTGCACATGCGGTTCATGAGATCCATGAACGCGGTAGGAGTATTGGTGAGCCCGAAAGACATCACCACGAACTCATAGTGACCATAGCGTGTCCGAAAGGCAGTCTTCTGTACATCCTCCTCTCTGACCCTTATCTGATGATAACCTGAACGCAAATCAATCTTGGAGAACCAAGATGCTCCCTGTAGTTAATCAAAGAGGTCATCAATCCTTAGGCATGGGTAACGGTTCCTCACCGTTACCTTATCCAGCTCCCGATAATCTATACACATCCGATGCGACCCATCCTTCTTCTTTACAAACAGAATCGGGGCTCCCTAGGGCGAACTACTCGGTCTAATGAATCGCTTGTCTAACAGCTCCTGCAGCTGTGTAGACAACTCCTGCATCTCAGGAGGAGCCTGATGGGTTTTAGTCATAAGACATCCTATATGCTCATACAAACCCTAATGCTTGGATCTAGGTTTCTCTATTGTACATGCTTTGAATCCAAGACTATAAACCCTAATTCTAGCATATGGAAATCAATATTAACATATAATTAGGTTTAAGATATTACCTTGATTGTTATGTAGCAATAACAATCCCAATTCCTCTTTGAATTGACTTTGGAAGGCTTAGAGTCACAAGTGTCACTCCTCTAATGGCTTACAAACACCATAAGCAAATGGAGAAGGTATAAAGAGAGAGGAGAGAGGTATAAATTTGTCCTTAGATGCTCTAGGGATCAAGTGCACGAAATCCTAAGGCCTTAGGGGTCTTTATATAGGGTTGGGATTAGGGTTTCAGTCCTTATCCTTATCTAGTTACTTGCCCATCAAGCAACCATAAGATAAGCCTTGAAAATCCCTATCTCTTGGACCTTGGACGATTTTAAGGATATCCTTATCCTTGAATTCGTCCATCCTTTAACAAGGATAACCATTGCCCTATTTTGCAACTATCACATAATTACAATTCAGCCCCTCTAGTTTAATTAATTACACTTGATCACAAAATTAATTCTTAATTAATTATTGACCAATATTAATTAAACAAATATGATTTCTCCTTTAATATATTATTCTTATAACATATTAATAAATCATAACAACCTCTCTCTTTATTTATTTCTCCAATAAAGTTGCTTTGCTGAAGGCAACCCAAAAGGACCATGCACCATCGGGTCAAGTACATACCAAAATAGTTATGGACTTAGACACTAATCCAACAGTCTCCACTTGGATAAGTCTAACAACTATTCCACGTATGACTTCAGATCCTGATCTGCAATCGTAGCTTTCCAAAGCCGCTGTCAACTCTGATCATATCAGATACGCGTGTCCTTAGATAAGGGATCATATATTCCTCCATTCTAGATATCATATGAGATATGATTTCAAATCATTCTCTTTGTACTATATCTCGATTCCCGATTTATGACGACTGACTAATTGAACAAATCAAATTAGCCCTAGCCCGGCCGAGCATTTACGTTTGTCATCACAAAATCATCGAGGGGCCCAAAGACTATAAACCCTAGATCTAATATACGATAATCAATATAACATATGAATTAGGGTTTAGATCATACCTTGATTGTTATGTAGCAATAACAATCTCAAATCCTTCTTGTATTGACTTTAGAAAGCTTAGAATCACAAATGTCACTCCTCTAATGGTTCACAAACACCAAGAGCAAGAGGATGAAGAGGAGAAGAGAAGGAGGCTGCCCAAAACGTGTAAAAACCATAACCAATTCGTTCACCACGTTTTTGGGGCTTAAGGTTTCCTTAAATAGTGTGGCTATTAGGGTTATCTAACAAGGAAACCCTAATTTGGATGTTTAGGCCCTAAGCAACCCATGGAGTCCTTCCTTAAGGTCCCTAGGACGATTTCTAATGGGTTTCCCCATAGAATTCGTCCACCCCTTTAATATGGAGTCTAATACCTCAATATTCAACTATTATACAATTAACAGTTCAAGTCCCTTAAGTTTAATTAATCTCTTTTAGCCACAAACTTAATTCTTATTAATTCTTGACTAATATTAATTAAACAATATGATTTCTCCTTTAATATATTATTCTCATACTAAATCATATTTAATCCTTTCTCTCCATAATTCATCCTATCAAGTTGCTTTGGTGAAGGCAACCCAAAAGGACCATGAACCATCGGGTGAAGTACATACCAAAATAGTTATGGACTTAGACACTAATCCAACAGTCTCCCACTTGGATAAGTCTAATAACTATTTTGCGTATGACTTGAGATCCTGATCTGCAATCGTAGCTTTCTAAAGCCGCTGTCAGCTCTGATCTTATCAGATACGCGGGTCCTTCAGATAAGGGATCATATATTCCTCCATTCTAGATATTATTGTATAGACTGAGACATGGATCTAAATCATTCTCTCTGTCTATGTGCTGTTTCCCGAATTCAGATTTATGACGACTGACAACAGACTACAATTGAACACATCAATTTAGTCCCAGCTTGGCCAAGCGCTTAGGTGCCATCACTAAATCATCGAGGGGCCCACAGATATCGCTTTTATCCTACTTTGGATAAAAGTAACGGATAAACTTTGACTCAATGCTCGCTTGCACTTACTCACCAAATCACACACAACAATATGTTTTATAACACCAAGTTACTGGTGCGTTTACATATTATCAATGTGCAACCGACTCGCAAGATACAACTCACATACCTCGGTTTCAAGAATATAAGATATTATCATCTCACCAATCACTCGTGATAAAATCCATGAAGTGATCCAAGTGAGCGTGGGTTTGATCCAATGCTCAAATCATATTCATAAGCACTCATGAACGTTGCAGCAAACATTTGATTATGTCTAATACAGTCTTCTTTCATATCTACTTCCAGAATATGAACGACTGTGGCCAGTTTGAATAATTTGACTATTCTCAACAAAACATGCAAAGTGAAACACAAGAATAATACTAATCCCATATGGCCTCAAACCTTTGAGTATAAATAAAACACCTTTTATTTATCACCATATCGATTACTCATTATTTGTTGTTTCGGGTAATCAACTTCTTACTTGAATTATTACCACACTTGTCCCATGCTCTTAGCATGCACACAATGTTTTCCTATGGTTCTTACTTTGTGAAATAGATCAAATGAACACATTATCAATCATACTCATTCCACAACTCCCAATCCTTTTCACAAGTGAAAGAATATCAAATTCTTGCCACTTATAGAATATGTTAGATTCTAACATTTTATGCAATGATCCTTTTGTAATATCACTGCACTAAAGTCACAATGACTATTACCAATGAATTACAAAAATCTTTATCGGAAATTGTTACAAGACAATTCCATAGATGTGATGTCTCTCACTCAAAGTACATTCCATTGAACATCCTTCTTGCATAAAAGTTTCTAATCTAGACATTGATTCTCAATATCTAACTCCCAATATGGAAACCATTCCATACTTACCATATGATAACTCATTCTTAATAGAATCTTATCTATCCATAATTATGTCGATATGCTCCATCCAATACTATACTACCAACTACTCACAAGCGACCAATCCTTGGCGAAATTTGGATTGTCCTTTGATAGTTGTTTAATTATCTTAGTCAAAACCGATTCTTGTCCTTTTCCCTCTAAATGCGCTAGGCATTTGGAAAATTTTAGAATGGTCAAATTGTACAGCATTTGCAATCGATCCTATACCCGAAGCGTATGGGACACGATGCATAATGTCTTACATAAAGATTTGATACTTTATCAATCTTCTGCCATAATACTTTATGTGTCACGTTCTTATGATTCGAATTATGAAGAGGAATGCCGTAATCATAATCGAAATTTAAGAACTCACTATGTATCCTTGACTAAATTTATTAACATTCCACAACCTAAGCCTTTAGATTTGAAATGAAGCATAATATTCTCTCCCTTAATTATAGAAAAACAACTATTCAATCCTTACAACTTTGCAAAGTATGACTCTTGTTTTCTATAATTAATATTGCTAAATTGCAACACTTTCTTTAATAATCATACAATCATAACATTTATGCTCCCACTATCATGATGATTATTTTAAACATAACGCTTATGCTCCCACTAGCTTTGACATGTATTCAGAAACAACTTAACTTCCAGAAAACAATACTTATTGAATTTCTTAAGTTTATGTTTCTAACACCTAATGCTTTGATAATCCTTTATCAAGGCTTCTTGAACTTATACACCTTTTCCTTACATAGCTAATATGTGTGTCTTAAACAATTCAGACTAATTGCCAAATCTCACAATTTGAATTATGGAAAGGGATACCGTAACCATAATCAAATTTGAGAATACAATTTCACAATCACTATCTTCTTAAAATCTTTCTTAGTGAAAGCATTTCCTCACAGTCATTTTCATGAAGGAGGGAATCTTATGACACTTAGATTTTAATGGTGTATGTGTTCCTATCCATGTGAATTTGTCAAAAACAAAGTTTACGACAAATTCAAACTCATATGGACCGGTCTTTCTCAATCTTGATTTCTTGCCTTATGGTAACACGGCTGCCCACCATGTCTTCCAAGTAGTTAAGCAACTCACCTTATCTTATCAATGTAGTATTCATTGATCAAGGTCCTTGCCTTTTATTCATTCATAGAACTCACATGCATAATTAACTCAATTGGGACATCACGGAAACAAGATAATGTCAACACGATAGGTTGTGAACCTCAAGTCGTGTGCTAGTGATGTTCGATAAGGTTTATTCTTGATTAGTTCTTGAGACTTTTCAAGATCATTAAGACTCCCACTGACTCCTTGACATATAAGATTCTCTTGTCAATAAACATTTCTTGACAAACAAATATTCAAGAGTTAGTTTAGTTTTTATCAAGACAAAAAACTTCACAAAATTGGTCCTAGTTGATCTTTGTCTTATCCAAGACATCACAACTTTCCAATTTCAAATGTGCAAGAATAAGAAAACTTTCTCCATATTCTACATTTGATGAGTGTTATAAACCTTTTTAAGACTTGTCACTCAATGTCACAATCTTAACTTTAAGATTTGTTTAGGAACGAAGTATGATTGACTTCTTGATTTAACCATTTCTTCAATTCTTGATTCCTCCTTTTAGACATACAATTGCACTAAGACTCACTTAGAGGATCAATTGAGATATGGTTCTTAATCATTAAGACCTATCATAAAACATAATAAAAGGTACTCTCCCTTCTTCTTAGAATAGAGAAACTTTTATCTTTCTTCTTACTTGATTCTTCTTATTCGTTCCGTTATTGATTTAAACCTTTTCAATCAATTCAGAATTACAATTAATCTTATAAGTGTAATCATATTTACTAAACCTTTAGTAAATCATGACGAATATATTTGTTACTCTTGCGGTGGACTTGATCAACACACAACTTTGTGTACTTGATCTCCTAGTCCTTCACTTGACACTTTGTCAATGACTTAGTCTAATTTCCAAATATGAAATTTCTCATTCATCGTGCAACCAAGTTGCATGATTCCAAGTTTATGTCCAATTGAAACTTGGGTGATGAGAAACTCTCCATATTTGGTAAATTCTCGACATTTCCACAATTAACATAATTAAGTATCACATCCATTTGTTGTAGAAATGTGCAAGCATCAATTTTTCATAACGATTTTATTGCAAGGAAATGAATAAATCAAAATTTATTTTATTCATAAAGCAGCGGAAAACATTTTGTCCTTACAATGCAAAATCAACTGAAAAACTATGTAATAAATATTCCTAACAACTCTATCATAACTTTCTAGGCTCAAAATTTAATCTTCAAGTCCATGCGATCGAGATCCATTTCTTTGTGATTAGACTCATCTTGCTTTTCCATCAAGCTTCCTCTCCTTTCACTGATCCTGCAAAACATTCAAATGCAATCTTATCACATTATGTATTAAGAATCAATGAATAGGAACTTAATGGATTTATATAGTGGATTTTACCTGAAGCACAACCATACTCTTTGACTCTCCCATCTTCTAGACTTTTCAGCCTCTTAGGACAGACTTGTATCCAACGCCCTTTCTCTTGGCAGCACATGCAGGTTGGTTCTCCTAGAACGTCCTCGGAAGCATGGTTGGTTGACTTTCCCAACAAATACGCTCCATTGCTTTGCCAAATCATTTCTGATTCAGCAGCAATCAGCATGTAAGTTAGGTCGATGAGGTTTTCGTCATGTTCCATCATATAATACTTTCTTTTAAACCCATTATATGATTTGGGAAGAGACTGCAGAACCCAGTTCACATCCAACTTATCCGGGAATGACGCACCCAACATTATCAACCTATCGATGCGTGATTTCATTCCTAGAATGTGTGCACACACGGGTTTACCATCTTCATGTTTCATTTCTAATAGGGCTTTAGTGACATTGAACCTTTCAATTCTTCGATCTTGTGGGTTAGGGAGAACAACGGGAGGAGGAGGAGGAAGTGAAGTATGATTTCTAGTTCCTCGATCTAATCGTGGAATATCATCTTCATGTGGAATGCTTGTTCCACGAGATTTGGGAAGACCATAGTTGTCGAACTTTGACATCTACAAAACGGGAGAAAACAAATTCAAGTTAGTTGATCGATTGAGTCCTTAGTAAATCACCCAAATGATATACTAGGGCTAGGACCCAACACAATATGCTACAACCTAGAAAAGGAATGCTATAATCTAGTTGCAGAATATTTGAAGGTAAGTGAATGACGATTCACTAATTTCCACCATGAAAAATAAAAAAGAGATTTATGTTTTAAATCTATGAAAACTCCTAGATCCTTTGACATTCATTGAACATTTCAATGGCATGTTTTAATCTCGATATGCCCCTCTAGTTTGTGACTGGAATGCCGAGGATCACAAAGCGGGTGTGAATAACCATGCAAACTTACATGGTGCCCTGACATGTTACGGTCACCTATTCGATGTACCGGTAAACCACACACGCTCCACCGAACTATGACAAACATTAAGTCACCCTTTGTTACGTTTGCTTAGAACCATTTAGTGTGCCGGTTAACCACACGCGCTCCACTAACGTCTTAGCAAGGGCACAGAGTGTAATTTCATGGAATTGCATCAATTCACTTTTGCCTAAAGTAACTAAGATTGGGAATTTTTATGAAAACATTTAGTTACTTTTATACTTCATTATACTTATAGTGAAAGGTTTCTGTCCTATCTTACCCGTTCGGCTAATGACCCTCCACTAGTCAAGAGTGCGGTGGGTAAGAGTGGATACCCATTCAGTCGCCATTTTATAGGCAATTTCCTTAAACACCCCTTATAGACCAGGTTCGTGAATGAGGTGTACTAATGGTAAGACTGACTTTTACTCATACATATATATAATGTTAGACTTTTAATGTTATATATAGTATAGGGTGTATTTTATACTTTTAAAATACTAGGTGTTCTAATTTAATAATTTATACTTTTAATTTAATTAAATTGTACACCAAAACTTTATGGATTTATTAAATCTCCTTGAATTATACACCTTAATTAATTAATAAAACCATAAGGGTATGATTTGAACTTTTCAAAACTATAATAGGGTTTTAGAATTTAACATTCCTAAATTAAACTTTTAATCAACTTTTAAATTTCAAAACTTGAGGGAAAGTTTTGAAACATTTCAAAACATTAGGGTTTAGAATTTAAATATTTCAAAATTAAACTTTTCAATCAAAATTTAAATTCCAAAACTTGAGGGCAAGTTTTGAAACTTTTCAAAACATTAGGGTTTTAACTATTTAAATTTCAAAACAAAACTATTAAGTTCAAATTTAAACTATAAATCCTAAAGGGAAAAATTAAAACTTTTTTCACAAGATAATTCAAATCTAAATTACAAATAAGCAAACTTTATCTAATAAAACAAATGATTATCTTAATTTTGACAATTATCTTCTATTTAGGTAAGGATAATCACCAAATATTGATAAAATTCGGATTTTATAACAAAAACATATTTATGGTAATTATCCAAAGCCAAAACAGGAAGAAAATCGCGAAAACGAGCTGTCAGACCTTTTGACTCGTCGAATCTGGACCTGGACTCGTCGAGTACAGCTAACTCGGCGAGTGCACCAAGTGACTCGGCGAGTCAAACACTCAGAAGCCAAAAAATTCGATTTTCAATGCTGATTTCGATCAAATATGCATCAATACAATAGAAACCAATCTAGGCTCTGATACCACTGATGGGTTTTAGCCATAAGAACATCCTATGTGCTCATACAAACCCTAATGCTTGGATCTAGGTTTTTCTATTGTACATGCAATTCATCCAAGACTATAAACCCTAGATCTAATATACGATAATCAATATAACATATGAATTAGGGTTTAGATCATACCTTGATTGTTATGTAGCAATAACAATCTCAAATCCTTCTTGTATTGACTTTAGAAAGCTTAGAGTCACAAATGTCACTCCTCTAATGGTTCACAAACACCAAGAGCAAGAGGATGAAGAGGAGAAGAGAAGGAGGCTGCCCAAAACATGTGGAAACCCTAACCAATTCGTTCACCACATTTTTGGGGCTTAAGGGTTTCTTAAATAGTGAGGCTATTAGGGTTATCTAACAAGGAAACCCTAATTTGGATGCTTAGGCCCTAAGCAACCCATGGACTCCTTCCTTAAGGTCCCTAGGATGATTTCTAATGGGTTTCCCCATAGAATTCGTCCACCCCTTAAATATGGAGTCCAATACCTCAATATTCAACTATTATACAATTAACAGTTCAAGTCCCTTAAGTTTAATTAATCTCTTTTAGCCACAAACTTAATTCTTATTAATTCTTGACTAATATTAATTAAACAATATGATTTCTCCTTTAATATATTATTCTCATATTAAATCATATTTAATCCTTTCTCTCCATATTTCATCCTATCAAGTTGCTTTGGTGAAGGCAACCCAAAAGGACCATGCACTATCGGGTCAAGTACATACAAAAATAGTTATGGACTTAGACACTAATCCAACATGAATAGTGGGTGCAGGGGCGGTACAATCCTTGCTGAAATGCACCAACTTGCCGCACTTATAGCAGCCCGATGATCCCAACTTGCACGCTCCCTCATGTGACTTGCCGCATTTCTTGCAGCTGCCTCGACCCTGCTGGCCTTTTGGCCCAACGTATGATCCCTTGGGCTTCTTCCTTGAAGCCCCAGTCACCTGTCCCTCCTCGACCTTCCTCTTCCGGACATGCTCCAGGCCAATCTCCCTCTCCCTTAACCTGTCAATCATGGAATCCAGGGTAGGGCAAGCTGAAAAACTGACATGCTCCCGAATGTTAGCTCGCAGCATGTCATGGTAGCAGGTCCTTGATGCAGCACAAAAAAACAACACAAAGATAACCAAGAATGAACCTGTTGATTCTAAAAGAATAGCCAGGACAATCTCTTCAAAACCACGTTGATTTTACGAATACTGTGGGATTGGCTTCAAAATCTGGGTTAACACACAAAATTTGGGAGAAAATCGGAAGTTCATAAAATTGATGATCGACCATCCAAATTACATCAAAAACAGTTAAATAAGAAGCATAAATTAAAATGAAACCCTAAAAGTCCATGGGCCAAATACAAACCCAAAAATTAAGGAAAAATAACAAAATTGTTCATAACTCCATTTAGAAAGCGATTTCTGGACAAAAAATAGGTAAGTTCCCTTCGGGCACTTATCTAGACGTGCTCCTTGCTCCAAGCTTCGATTTGATTGGTCGTAGGCCCAAAACGAAGATTCGTAGCCAAAGTTATGGCCATTTCCGTGAAGCCCCTTTAGTCACACGATCGTGGGCCTCTAGGAACGCAAGGGCCCGATCCTCCACACTAGGGCCCGCATCAGTCCTCCTCATATCCTTGTCTCCCGCATACTGGGCTAGCCATAATGTTGGATTAGGTGTCTAAGCCCATAACTATAATTGGTATGTACTTGAATTGATAGCAGCACAGTCCTTTTGGGTTGCCCTCAAACCTAGCAACCAGACAACGAAATTATGAAAGGAGAGATATTAATTTATTATAAGATTAATAAATTAATATAAATGAATTTATTAATATGTTAAAAGATTAATATATTAATGAGAAATCATTTTGTTTAATTAATTGTTAGCCAGAAATTAATTAAAATTAATTTTGGGGTTAAAAGAATTGATTATAAGGTGCAGGGACTAGTTTGCAATTATCTAATAGTTGAGTGGAAGGCTCTAGAACCCCCTTGGATAAGGGTGGACGAAATCTTTAGGGGAAACCCTAATAATTTCGTCCATAGGAGCTTGGATAAGGCCCTTGGGTTTGCTTAGGCCCTAAGCAAAGGATAACTAGGGTTTCCCCTAAACCCTATATCCCTCAGCTATATAAGAAGCCTCCTGGTTCATGTTTTGGTCAC
Organism: Lactuca sativa; assembly: GCF_002870075.4. NCBI lineage: Eukaryota > Viridiplantae > Streptophyta > Magnoliopsida > Asterales > Asteraceae > Lactuca > Lactuca sativa. The sequence goes on along the minus strand of NC_056629.2, from coordinate 204,559,385 downwards.
TCTTTTCTTTTGAAGAAACCCTAAGGGCCGAAATTTTGCATACTCCCTCTCCCCTCTCTCCTCTACTTTCCTTCTTGCTAGTTTGGGTGTGATTCCATTAGAGGCATTACACTTGTGGTGCTAAGCTTCCAAGAAGATCAAGATCAAGATCAAGGGAATTATCAATTGTTTACTATAACAATTGAAAGGTATGTAATTACTAAACCCTAGGTTGTAAA
>NC_056629.2:204119167-204254167 GCF_002870075.4 Lactuca sativa | reverse complement strand
TAATAAATTCAAGCACTTGTTAAAACAACAATCCCAGAAGCTTAATGAAACCTTCACGGTGTAAATGGCTAATGGGAAGACAGAATCCACTGGGGAAATCTACATCGGATGTACCCTGACCTTAAATCATCACGTCTTTCAAATAAACTTAATGCCTATTTCCATTAGGAGTTTTGATGTGATTATCGGTATGGATTGGTTAAGCCCCCACCATGCTGAAATTATGTGTCACGAGAAGGCCGTTCACATTCATCTCCCAAATCACGAAACCCTAGTTATTTACGGAGACAAACCCAACACGAACCTTCTTCTTATCTCCTGCATTAAGGCACAAAAGTACCTGTGAAAGAAGGACCTGACGTTCCTAGATCATATAGTAGATAAGTCCAAAGAAGAGATCAATATTCGAAACATCCCTGTGGCTTGTGAGTTCCCAGATGACTTCCCTGATGATCTTCCAGGGATACCCCCAGAAAGACAAATTGAATTTCGAATTGACCTTGTACTAGGAGCCACTCCCATCGCTAAATCGCCCTACAGATTGGCTCCCACGGAGATGCAAGAATTGTCCAGTCAGCTCAGCGAGCTTTTGGATAAAGGATTCATCTGAACCAGTTTCTCACCATGGGGAGCTCCGGTTCTCTTTGTCAAGAAGACGGACTGATCTTTTAGGATGTGCATTGATTATAGATAACTAAATAAGCTCACGTCAAAAATCGCTACCCATTCCCGCGAATCGATGATCTATTCGACCAGCTTCAAGGAGTAAGCTATTTCTCTAAAATAGATCTGCGATCTGGTTACCATCAACTCAAGGTCCAGGAAGAGGATATCCCCAAAACTGATTTCCGAACTCGATATGGACATTATGAATTTTTTGTAATTCCCTTTGGTCTAACGAATGCCCCCACCTCATTCATGGACCTAATGAATCGAATATGCCGACCATTCCTCGACAACTTTGTCATTGTTTTCATTGACGACATTCTGGTTTACTCTTGAAGTGAAGAAGATCATGGCCAACATCTTCGACAAATCCTGGAAACCCTGCGAACCGAAAAGCTATACGCGAAGCTCTCTAAGTGTGAGTTCTGGCGCCGAAGCGTGAACTTTTTGGGACATGTTGTTAGTCAGGAAGGAATTCATGTGGATCCTTCTAAAATCCAAGCCATCGAAGGATGGGAAATTCCAACAACACCCAAAGAAATTCGCCAATTTATGGGTCTTGCAGGCTATTACAGGAGATTCATCCAGAACTTCTCTAAGACTGCCAAACCGCTTGCCATGCCTACACAAAAGGGTGTACCCTTTGAATGGACGAACAAGCAAGAAGCTGCATTCCGAACTCTGAAACAAGCACTCTGCAGTGCGTCGGTGCTATCATTACCAGAAGGAACAGAAGATTTCGTAGTATACTGCGACGCGTCGAATCAGGGCTTAGGTTGTGTACTCATGCAGCGTGGAAAGGTGATAGCTTACACATCCCGACAACTAAAGACGCACGAGGTGAATTACACCACTCATGATCTGGAACTGGGAGCAGTGGTCTTCGCCCTGAAGATTTGGAGGCACTACCTTTACGGTACTAAGTGCACCATCTTCACTGACCACAAGAGTCTCCAGCACATCTTGAATGAAAAAGAGCTAAACATGAGGCAACGAAGATCGGTCGAACTGCTAAATGACTATGAGTGAGAAATCAAGTACCACCCAGGCAAGGCTAACATAGTAGCCGATGCCATGAGTCGGAAATAAAACTCGAATCGATGTTTGAAGACTCTCTCCATAACCATTCGATCCCACCTAACCTCTCAAATCAGGGCAGCCCAACTCAATGCCATGAAGACAGAAAACAAAACAAGCGAAGCACTGCGTGGAATGGAGAAGAACTTTGAAGCGAAGAAAGACAGAACAAATTATTTCATGAACTGCATCTGGGTCCCTAAACATGGGGGATTCAGAGAGGTAGTCATGAAGGAAGCCCACAAGACACGATACTCAATCCATCCGGGGTCAGACAAGATGTACTTGGATGTTAAGCAACATTATTGGTGGCCTAATATGAAGGCAGAGATTGCCACTTATGTTAGCAAGTGCCTCATGTGTGCTAAAGTAAAGGTGGAATATCAGAAGCCCTCGGGACTATTACTGTCACACCCCCGGACCAGATGGCGGAAACGTCCGGAGGCGGGTGACTTCATTGTGTAGTATCATAACAATTGAATATAAATGAAACAGAGCAATCCAAACAACATACATTGAGATAACAAACTTACATAGTTTATATATTGTATTTGTTCTTCGAGTTATACAAAGGACACATAAGTAGAAAACTTCAAACTACAGCTAAATGATCTTGCATCAGCGTCCCTTGTTACCTGCTTACTAGATCCCTGAGAATACAAGTCGTTTTGAAAAGCGTCAACTAAAAATTTGGTGAGTTCATAAGCATTTTTGAATAAAATCGTTTACACTTGTTTAGAATCGTTCTCGTTGTACTTTCAGAAAATCAGCTATTTTCTATAAAATCGTTTGAAGTCTTGCCTTGAAAATCATGAATATATGTGTGCATGACATTACTTTTGTTCATCCTTATAAGGAGTGATCTTTGAAAAGTATTGTAATTTGTGAAAACGAGTTGTGTCCGAGAATAGTTCTTTGAATAGTAATGATCAACCGCTTCAAGAAAATCCCTTATTTTCAAAATGGAAAGATGGTGAAAATCTTGTTTCTCGTATCGAGTAAAATTGAGTGTGCGTTTTAGTTTATTGTTATCGAAATCGTAGAAAAATCGTTCTCTCCAGAAAATCCTATATTTTCTGCTATAAAATATTCGTAAGTTCTGGTTTATCGTTATCGAAATCGTAGAAAATCGTTTTCTCTAGAAAATCCTATAATTTTTGCTATAAAATATTCGTAAGTTCTGGTTTATCGTTATCGAAATCATAGAAATCGTTTTCTCCAGAAAATCCTATATTTTCTGCTATAAAATATTCGTAAGTTCTACTTTATCGTTATCGAAATCGTAGAAAATTGTTTTCCATAGAGTCCTACGCTTTTTACTTTGTAAAATAGTAGTATTTCGACTCTATACTCATTAGGAGAAAGAATCATGGCAATTGTGGACATTTTATACGGTGAAAAGAAAGGACAGGCAACGCAACAAATGCGGACCATCACCTATCACGTATAGGACAGTCAACACAACGTGCCAAATTTTATTTATGAGGTTTTCATTACATAAATTTCTAGTTAATATAACATATTCTAGTGAGTCGTTATAACCATACTAGTCATGACGGAGTGCCTGTTTTGGCGTTTCTCAGGCGCATTCGGTTTGGAAAAGACATTTGTCACCCTAGACTGGCCTGTCTAGCTGTAGCGAATAGCGAAGGTGCGGGGTGTCAACCCCGTATAGATCTATACACAAATTCCCGCTCTCCCTCCAAGAGACTCTGGCTATAACTCCTTACAGGACTTAGGCGTACACTAATATTTTTATATTTAGGTACTTTTGAGATTTTTATGACTAGAATATTAACAACCTTTTGAGCAATCATTAGAGATTCATTATTTGTTAGATAAATAATGAAACTCGTACTTATCGAATAGAAATATCATTCTCGTTCCATATCGTTGATTGTGCTCGTTAACTAGGTGTTCGTGTTCGTTCCTTTTCGTTTATTGAAAAATAAGTCATTTTAGTCAAGAGAAAAAGTGTCAAGTTATAATTTATATAAACTTATAACTGCCGGTTATGACACACATTTTCTGTTTTATGACATATATAACATTACTTATGTTCTTGGAAGTTTTATGACAGTAGCTTATGACATGCAAATGTTTCTGTCATAAAGGCTCTACTTGTATATTTTCTTGACGCAAACTTTTGTGTTGAATATTTATAGAATACTCCCTGATAGTTTGCAAAATAGTCACAAAGTTTCTGTTTTCGAAAAATCACTAGAAATGGTGCCCACTTAGTAAGATCCCTTTTATAACTTTTTATCTTTAGACGTGAAAGCATAGATAAAGGGGTTAAGTTGGACACACTCAATAGTTGAGAGGCTCTTTGGTTCAAAGTATCCTCTGTTCTTTAGGAAATTGAGAAATCATTCGTTCATGAGTATATTACTAAATAATAATTTAATAATATTTCACACGCACATACAAACATACATATGCAATCATTTAGGAATCTAGGCAATATTTGACTTGTACTCTCCCCCAAAAACATTAAAACATTGAAAAAGATAGGGTATGAAGCTCACCTTGATTTGGTTGAGGAGTTGTTTGGAGTTATGGACTGAAGATCTCAAGCTTTAACTCTTGGCTGAGATGAGGAACTTCCCTAGGAGGGATGTTTTCCTAAGGATGATCATCACATATTATTATGAGTAAAATAATATGGATTCATCTTGAAATATAATAAAATATTAGATGAGTAGAGGAATTTACCTTAAAATTTCTCAGGAAGAAGTTGAGAAATTCCCTTTCAGCAAGATCCTCTATTCTTTCTTGAAGATGAGTTTTTGAGAGAAAATGAGGAAAAGACAGAGAAAATGGAGTCTAAACTCCCTCACTGTCGTTGCTTTTGAGTATAAAGGGAGGAATCTTTGGTACATGGGTATCTGGTTGTCCATGCATGGATATTTGGTGGGTAAAGCATGGAGTACTTCGATTTTCATGGGGAATGAGGAATTTCATCAAATCACAAAGTCAATCCTTTTATCCTTTTCTTGATTTAGGATAAGGTTTTCCTAAATCCTAACCATTTGTTTTTATGAAGAATATGCTTAAAATAATTAATTTTAGAATAAAATAAGGGTCTAAAGGGTTTAGGATAGGAAAAATACGAGTTTGGTGTAATTTCTGGCGTCAAAATGTCTTAAAATGGTGAAAAAGTCCGAAAACAATGAAAATCCGGAGTAGGGGTTGGTTCCTGCGAGGGTCTGAGATTCATAAGAAGGATTCCGGAGTCAGCTTCTAACTTTCGGAGTCATTCGGGTCAATTCCGAAGCTGTCGGGTAGGTTCCGAAGGCGCTGGACAAGCTCCGAAGCCAATGCTCACTTCCGGAGTCGGGTGCGAGATTAGGCAAGTCCGGACCGAGGATGCGAGGCGGTTAGTATTTCCGAAGCAGGTCACGCGCTACCCTCCGGAGTCATTCCTTCCGGAGTCAAGCCTTCCGGAGCAATGGGGAGGTCCGAAGCAAGGGGTTCCGAGGGTGAGAACCTTCTGATTCCTTAGAAGGGTGTCCGGACTAAGAAGGTTCCGGACCAAGAGGAGTCCGGACCAAGAGGGTTCCGGACCAAGAGGGTCCTTTTGGGGTTTCCTCTTCCGGTTTTGAGCTGTTTTCGACTAAGGAAGGTATTTAGGGAGATTTGAGATAGATTTGAGATACGTGGAGAGATTTGGGAGAGATCTCACATACATGTAGAGATTTGGGAGAGATTTCACATACTTGGAGAGATTTGGGAGAGATTCACTATTCTTGGAGAGATTTCGCATACTTAGAGAGATTTGGGAGAGATTCACTATTCTTTGAGAGTTGGGAGAGATTTCACATACTTGGAGAGATTTGGGAGAGATTCACTATACTTCAGGAGATTTAGGAGAGATTTCACATACTTGGAGAGATTTGGGAGAGATTCACTATTCTTGGAGAGATATCGCATAATTAGAGAGATTTGGGAGAGATTCACTATTCTTGGAGAGATTCAGGAGAGATTCCACATAGTTGGAGACATTTGGGAGAGATTCACTATACTTCGAGAGATTTGCACTCTAACACTATATGGCTCCTTAGGAACTCATATTGAACACTTAGGAGTGTTAGCACAATCTTACAATAGACTTTACTTACCTGAGGACGGAATTTGCCAGCCAAAAGTGCTAGTTGTGACAATTACAGCAACCAGTAATTCTCGAGTGGAAATGGGAGAGGATCACTATGGACTTTGTGACCAAGCTACCCAAGTCATCAGATGGTTTGGACACGATCTAGGTAATAGTTGATAGATTAACGAAATCTGTCCATTTCCTACCAATAAAAGAATCATACAAGATGGAGCGCCTGACAAGAATCTACATCAAGGAAATCGTGAGACTCCACGGAGTACCTGTATCTTGTTGGAATAGTGTCTAAGGCTGCAACTATATTAGGCAAGTATTTGACCCGGTTGTGCATGGTCCTTTTTGGGTTGCCTTCACCATAGCAACTTGACAGGATGATTTATTATGAGAGAAGTAATATTATTAATATATTATGAGAATAATATAAAGATTAATAATATTATTTGATTAATATAAGTCATAAATTAATTAGGAATTAATTTGGTGACTTAAAGAGATTAATTGAATAAAGGGGCATAAACTGTCAATTGTGTGATAGTTATACTTTGGGCTATAAATCCCTTATGGATAAAGGGTGGCCGGTTTTAAGGACTTTGGATAGGCCTTAAAATCGTCCAAGGCTTATCATGAAAGGGATTAGGATTGCTTACGGCCTAAGTTATCCAATTAGGGTTTAAGGGTGAAACCCTAGGAGCCTTACAAGTATAAATAGAACCTAGGGGTCAAGAGAAATCGGCACGTGTGCTTTAGAAAGAAACCCTGGCCGATTTCTCTTCCCTCTCCTCTCTCTCAAATCATCCTCTTGCTAGTTGGTGTTTGTAAGCCATTAGAGGAGTGACAATTGTGATTCTAAAGCTCTAAGGACAAGAAGATCAAGCAAGTGATTCAATGTAAACTTCTAATTCTGATTTCATATTGTTATTATAGTCTATTAGCCATTAGAAGTCTTGGATTGAATGCATGTTAAATTAGAGAAACCTAGATCCAAGCATTAGGGTTTGCATGTACACATAGGAATGTTCATATGGCTAAAACCCATCATATCTATCATCTCAGATACAGATAGTAGATTTAACTCACTCTTTTGGTAATCGCTTCAGAAAGCTATGGGAACGCAACTTGACATGAGCACTACCTACCACCCACAAACGGATGGTCAAAGCGAGCAAACCATCCAAACGCTAGAAGATATGCTTCGCACGTGTGTTATAGACTTTAGAAAATCGTGGGATACCCACTTTCCTTTGATCGAGTTCTCATGCAACAACAGTTATCACTCGAGTATCAACGTCGCTCCTTTCGAAGCGTTATACGGGCGTAAATGTAGATCACCGCTGTGCTAGGCTGAGATAGGAGACACCCAGCTAGCAAGAGGGAAAACGCCAAACAATGCCTTAACGGGATCAAAAATCATATGCAAGATGACCGAGAAGATAATTCAGATCGGGGCCCGACTACAATCGTCACGAGACAGACAAAAGAGCTACGCTGATAAACGACGAAAGCCCTTGGAATTTAGAGTCGGAGATAGGGTTTTACTAATAGTCTCTCCCTGGAAAGGGGTGATTCGTTTTGGGAAGCGGGGCAAACTGAACCCTCGATACATTGGACCCTTCGAGATTCTTGCCTGAATCGGTCCAGTGGCTTATAGACTGCAGCTACCCGCTGAGCTCAGCAGTGTACACCCTGTGTTCCACATTTCCAATTTGAAAAAGTGCTTATCTGATGAGACTCTTGTCATCCCATTCGAAGAAATAGAAATCAATGAGAATCTTTTGTTCATCGAGGAACCAGTTGAAATCATGGACAGAGAGATGAAGCGTACCAAGCAGAGCCACATTCCGATTGTGAAGGTATGGTGGAACGCGAAGCGTGGGCCAGAATTCACATAGGAACGCGAAGATCAGATGAAGCATAAGTACCCTCACCTATTCTCAAGTTCTCAAATCTAGCTTTCAAAAGAATTTCGGGACGAAATTCCCTCTAACGAGGGGATGATGTTGCAACTAGCAATTTTGATGCCTTGTAACTACAACAATTATGTCAACTATGAACCAATAATGTGAAATCATGTATGATGCTTATCCAATAACAACAAAACTTCATCAAATACTTCATTCAAGCACTTACAAATAGCTCACAAAGAGTTGGAAACCCTTGAAATCCTGGTTTAAGTCCATTTTGGGCTAGGATTTCCTTATTGGGCCTAATGGACCAATAAGCTTCCAATTTAACTATCTTGAACCTAGAACTCTCAAATGGGCCCTAATTGGACCCATATACATGAAACTTAATATTTTGGGCCTTATAAGCCTAAAATAAACTAGGTTAACTTTAATGGGCCTTATAGGGTCACAACCAATTTAATTTAGCCCTAATAAGTCATAAAAATCATTCTTTGAATTATGTTGGGCCAAAAATCATCTAATTAAATCATGATATGGGCCTAAGCATGCAAGGCCCAATTTTCTTCCTTTCAATTCTCCATTCTCGGCCCAACAACCCAAGAAGAAAGAGTTGACTTTTCATTTGCCACCTCACTATTACTTGTTGGGTTTCCAAGCAAAAGTCTCATGCTTCCATACAACCATCACTTCATCTACTCTCTTTTCCCCCTCTCTCTTCTTCTCTCGGCCGAACACAACACAAACACACACACATTTCACTCAAAACTCTCTCAAGGAAACTCCCTCCGCTATTCATCAAGTTCTCGAAATTTAGGAGGTTTTTCAAGAAGATATTTCCACAAATTCATCATCTAAGGTAAGTTCATGCTTGGATCTATGATCTAGATTCTTTGTTTTATCAAAAACCTCTTCCTAATCTATACAAAATCATGATCACTCTCTTAGAAATCATCTAAGTTCGAGATTTACCAAGAGGACTTGCTAGGATCGAAATTTCTTCATCTCTTCCTTCAAAAACCGAAACCACAACTCAATGTGAGCTTCATACCCCTCTCTTTTCGATTTTTATGTGTTTTATGGGGGAGAATACAAGAAAATGTGTAGATTTATGTGTATGTGTATGCTATGTGTGATTTTATGCATGTATATGTGTTTTTATGTGTTTTTATGATGAACATGTAACCAAAAAGGGGTGATACTCGAGATCTATGACATGAGAAAGGAAAAAAACATGATCTAAGTTATTTTACACTAAACAAGTCAAGAATAATAAGTTATAAGATTATGATGAACATATTTCCAACATAAAACCCATTTTTGGGCTTAAATTGTCAAAAATACAAAACTTGGGTTAAATATTGCCAAGTCACGGTTTCTTATGGGCCAAAAGAGTCAAAACATCTTCCATAATTGTTTTTCTGAATAGCCTCCATACAAGACTTGAAATGTAAATTTTTAGCTTAATGGGCTAATTTTGGGCCTTTTAGCCCAATAAGCCCAAAATTGCGAAAAATGACAACTAAAGGGGCTGAAATGAAACTTTCTTCAAAACAGGGGATAAAAAGGGTAATAAAACCATTTCAAGGGTCAAAAATGCCTTTTATTTCCAAAAAGGATTAAAAATGTAAAGTTTTTGGATTTCGGGCCAAAACTGTAAAAATTGTGAAAAGTTGGGTTTTAACCAAAAATTACCATTCTAAAAGGACTAAAACAGTTAAAAAAAATAAATTTTGAGTTAAAACCATCAATTCAACGAATTTATGAAACAAAGGTGTCAAGAAAATATTTTAAGGGCTAAAAATGTCTTTTCTTTTTTATAAAGGACTAAATTTGTTATTTTAATAAAAAGAAAGGTGTGAAAAGGGTCAAACTTCTACTTTTAAACAAATTATTTCATTGAGTCAGAATAAAAAAACCACGACTGCCGAAAAATCAAAAGACGAATACACGTTTAACTCCAAATATCGTTACAAACGAATTGATCGGTCTCGAATCGATACCATTACAACAACCGTAAAATTGAACTCTCCAATAGATATGCGAAACCTAAGATGAGTAATTATTCAAACTTTGTGCTTAGAAGTTTCAAATCATGCTTGTTGGACCTTGCAAGTCCATTAACATGATCTTTGGGCCCAAAGGGATAACACTTATATGTTACTGGGCCTCCTATGACCCAATTCCATATAAAAAGGACTTTCAATAGCTTTTATGTGCTATTGGGCCCTATTGGCCCATTAGTATTGCTAGTAAGGTCAAAGCAACCAAATGCGATTTGGCTCATCGTGTCTTTCGCATCCCCGACAGCCTAAGGTACTTATGATAGTAGCAGGACATATTGCTCCTCTTCTCTTCGTTCGCTAAGGCTTACAAGTAATCAAAGTAGACGGAATTAGGATGTTATTCCATAGTAATCAAGGTGGTAAAATCAATATTGATTCGATGTGACGGTACAACATTTGTAATCACGTATATCTTTCGACATCGGAAAACATCAGGATTTCCGGGGAAAATCAATACTATTCGTTCGGAAATTCTATAACTACAATACAAAACACTCTTTTTACATATATGTTTTGAAATCATTCATGCATCAACTTATGAATCTTCACACTTTGATAAACTAATGTCTTTTTAGAAAATATCGGATTTTCTGGGTTTTACAAACTATACAAATCGTTTTATTCACAACTTTGCTTATGAACTCACCAACATTTCATATGTTGACGTTTCTCCAAAATAACATGTATTCTCAGGTAATAGATAAGCGGAAGGGTAATACCAAGTACGTTAGAATGTTTTGTTTTGAAAACTCTCAAACAATTTGTGTTATGAATGGGTAACATTTGAAAACAATGTACTGAATATAAACAATATCAGTTGTAATGTATTGATGCATGGTGACGTTTATGTTACGATTCATGTATATTCATTGTGATGATATTCAATTAAAGTCACACGAGCCCTCGTATGTTTCCGCCGTCTGGTTTGGGGGTGTGACAGGACTCGACGAGTCCAAGTGCAAACTCATCCAACTCGCCGAGTTGGGTCATGCACTCGACGAGTTGGACCCCCTGGCAGCATATCTTCGAGTTTTAAAGCTGTAATTGGTCTAGAATCATTACCTTAAGCTATTTTGGACTTATAAAACCTGTTTTTAAAGTGGTAATGATTATAGTAAACCAATTTTAAGGTTAAAATCAAAATTTCAAGTTTTATTTATGTTGTGTAATTCTTGAAATTGTTGATATGGATTGTTCATGCTTATGAGTTTTGGTAGATCATAGGAATTATTTACAAAAAGTTTTTTTTAGTTAATTCTTGATCTAAATGTATTTTAATGGGTCCATAATTTGTCCTCAAGTTATGGATTACCAAAAGTTTTTTTGTGTTACCTTGTTTTATGAGTTATTTTAGATTAATGAAAAATATGTGTTAGTTGTTTTCAATCCAAATTAATCTAAAAGTTGATCATAAAATGTGTTTTTGTAACTTGTCCTCAAGTTATATGAAAAGTCACATTTATGAATCTTAAAACTCATAAAAATTCATTAGGTTACAAAAAATGAAGAGTCTTTTCTTATAAGTAGTTTTTATGGCTCCATAACTTGTCCTCAAGTTATAGATGTCCAAGAGTCTCTTCATTAAAAAGTTTTAAAGCTTTAATTAAACTCATAAGTTATGAAAACCCAAGAGTTTTGAATAGTTTCAAAACTTTCCCTCAAGTTTTGGAATTTGTAAAGTTTTCCCATGAATACTTTAGTTCCAAGTTTAGCCCTTAGAATTTTAAAAGTTAAAATTCAACCCTTATACTTTATAGTATTATAAGTTAATAATAATATATATATATATATATATATATATATATATATATATATATGTATGTATGTATGTATGTATGTATGTATAAGAGTAAAGTCGTCTTACCATTAGTAGGCCTCATTCACGAAGCCTGTCTATAAGGGGGTATAAGGTTACTGCCTATAAAATGGCAGTTTAATGGATGTCCACTCTCACCCACCGCTTCCTTGACCGGGGGAGGGTCGTTAGCCGAACGGGTAGGACAATAACTATAATTCTCCCTTCATTAAAATTATTAATGATAAATACTAAGTAACTAAACTCTTATTAATACATAATCTTTGTTACTTAGGAAAATGTGAATTTGGTGCTAACCCATGAAATTACACTTTGCACTTTGCTTAAGTCAGTTAGTGGAGCGTGTGTAGTTAACCGGCACACTAGCTTGATTTAACAAGGTAGGCAAAGGGTAACATAATGTTTATCATAGTATCGGTGGAGCGTGTGTGGTTAACCGACACATCGATTGAGGGGTAAATATTAAAGGTACCAAGTATATTTGCATGGTTATTCACACCTTGTTTTGTGATCCTCGGCATCCCAGTCACAAAACCTGAAGGGCACACTTAAGATTGAAACATGCCTTTGAAAAGTTCAATGAATCTCAAAAGAATCTAGGAGTTTCAAAACCAATTAAAACCTAATAATACATTTCGTTTATCTTGGTGGAAATTGGTGAATTGTCATTCACCTACCTTCAAATATTTTATAGCTTGGATTACTACATCCCTCTTCCAAGTTATAAAATAGTTTGCCGGGTCTTACCCTTAATATTTCATATTGGGTGTTATATTAAGGTCTTTAGATCAACTATATTGAATATCTCCCAAAAAGATGTCTGGTTCAGACATCTATGATCCTCCTAAATCTATTGGAACTTCACTTCCTCCACCTCCTTCAAATATTCTCCCTAACCCACAAGTTCAAGGCCACTCAATTCCTATTGGCAAGGCAAGGTCTAGGTGTGATCACATCTTGGAGATGAAGTCACATATTGACAAGCCTGGAGAGTTGGGTGTCAAAGTCTTGAGAAAGTTGGTGGTTCAATCACTTTCTAAGTTCTTTTTGGACTACTATGAAACAGACTATGACAAGACCCTTAATGATTATTTGCTTGGTGTTGCTGAATCAGCAATGATTTGGAATGCTAGTAAAGAAAATTTGATTAGAAGATCGACTTCCCAAAAAATTATGGACATTGACAATGGTGTCACTGGAAATCCATAAAAAGCATTCTCATCCCAATGGAAAGCGATAGGCCATAGTCAACTCGGTTGACCAAATGGTAAAGAGAAAAAACTAAGTCTATGATAGCTCCATGTACCATTACCAAAGGGTCCATATGCTAAAGTGCCAAAAGGAAATGGCATTGGTTGCGCAGCTGCCAAATTTACTTGAAAGATCATAAGGCTAGTAAAGTCAATAAGTTTGACTCTACTTCAGGTAAATTCCACTATCTAACTTGATTAAGTTTCTATTCTGAGATTCTTATTACATGATGTGACTGGGTCACATGTTGATGTTTTAAGAATCAAAGGAAAAGTGAAGGAAACTTAAAGAAAGAGTATGTTGATCTGATTGCGAAGATGGATTTCTATCGCTTGATTGAAGATTGGATTCTTGAGCTACTCTTAGGAGTTATGATAGATTGCTAGGAAACATGTAATAGCATTGTTTTCATTTAAAGTTGCATTGTAAGGGAAAAGTTTTTCCGCATTTTGATAAATAAAAAAAAATTTGTTTTACTTTATTTTATATCTCTTTACAATGGCATTTATGAAAACTTGATGTCTGTATGTTTCTAGCAACATTGGAAAAATGAACTTGATTCTTTCATTTGTGGTAGTGTCTAAATTTACCAAGTAAGGAAAGATTCTCATCACCCAAGTTTCAATTGGACCGAAACTTGGAATCATACAAGGTGTTTAGTGTGATGTATGAGAATTTTCAACTTTGGAAAATTAAGACTAGTTTCGTGGTCACATGTATATGTGACTCAAGAGAAGGACTAAGGGATCAAGTACACTTTCTGGTGAACTTGTCAAAGTCTACCACAAAAGATGGATAAGACTATTCATCATGATTTACGAAGGTTTAGTAAATATGATTATACTTACTAGCATAAGTATAATTCTGAAACATTGAAAATTTTTCAATGTTTTGCAGAACGAATGAGAAGAATCAAATTAGGTAGATGGATAAAAGTTTCTCAAATCTGAAAAGATGGGAGAGTACTTTAGTATCATGCTATATGAGTATCTTAATGATTAAGAGACCTTATCACAATTCATCCTCTAAGTGCATTCTGATAGCTAAGAAGAGGAACCTTGAATTGTTGGAATGGTTAAATCAATAAGATGAGTCATACTTCGTTCCAAAACAAGTCTTAGAGTCATACTCCAAGACTGTGAGTTGAGTGACATATCTTAAAGAAAGGTTTAAAACACTTGTCAAATGTAATAGTAAAAGTGTCCTACTCTTGTACATTTGAAATTGGTAGGTAAGCTGTGGTGTTTTGGATAAAACAAAGACCAACTAAGACCAATTGTGTTAAGTGTTTATCTTGATTAGAATCCACACTATCTCTTGAATATTTGACAAGAATGTCTCATTGGTCAAGAAGACAGTGGGAGTCTAAAAGATCCTGAAATGGTTTCAAGAACTAATCAAGAATAAAAACTTGTATTTCATCGCTAGCACACAACTAGAGGTTTATAACCTATCGTGTTGACATTTTTGTGCCCATTCCAGTTAAGTTGGCTATACATTTGAGTTCTACATGTTCTCAATTGCTTGCATAGATACTTGGAAGCAATGGTAGGCCCTTGAGCTGCCAGGTGGCAAGAAGTTAAGATTGCACAAAGTTCAATCCATATGAGTTAGGATTTGTCACTAACCTAGTCTTGTGATTATGGTTTGAAAAATTCACATGGATAAGACCACATACACCATAAAATCTAAGTTTCATAAGGTTTCTCTCCGATTCATGAAAATGATGGTGAGGAAATTCTTTCACTAAGTAGATTTTAAGTAGATAGCAATTGTGATATTTGCAATTCTCAAAGTCGTTAGTGGAGCCTGTGTGGTTAACCGACACACTAACATTGACTTATGAGAAATGGAAAAAAGTCTAAACAATTGAGACTATGATTACGGCATCCCTTTTCACAGTTCTGAAATTGTTTAGACACACCTGTGATCTATCTAAGATAAGGTGTATGATTTTGATAAAGTCTTCTAGTATCAGAACATCTGAACTTTGGTAAGAATGTCAATAAAGTATTGACTTCTAGAGGTCCAGCTATTTTCTGGATACATGTCAAAGCTAGTGGGAGCATAAGTGTTATGCTAATAATCATCATGTTAGTGGGATCATGATAATTATGGTAAGTATTGCAAGTTAGCAATGTTAATTATAGAAAACAAAAGTTTCAATTCGTGAGGTTGCAGGGGTTGAAAAGTTGTTTTGCTATAATTAAGGGAGAGGAAATTATACTTCATTTCAATTCTAAAAAGCTTAGATTGAGTTTATAATCATTCTAAAGAGATTATATTGAGATTTTAATCACCTTTAGTTAAGAATATATATATATATATATATATATATATATATATATATATACACACATGAATTTCATGTTGGATTGGTTCAACTTAAGAAAATTCTATATATTGCGTTCTCAAAATTCGATTATGATTACGACATCCTTTTTCATAGTCAAATTTTGAGAATATGGCAAACAAAAAATTATTATGGCAAAAGCATGGTCTAGAACCATGTCTTTATGTGAAACATCATGAATCGTGTCCCATTTACTTTGGGTACAAGATCGATTACATGTGCTATAATATTTATTATTTCTGAATTTTCCAAATGCCTTGGGGCATTAAGGAGGAAAATGTCGAGAATTGGATATGACAAAAGTGATTAAGCAATTGTCGAGGACAATCTAAGTTTTACCAAAGATTTGGCTACTCAAGGACAGTTGGAAGTATACTGTTAATATTGGAAGGACCATATTGACATAGTCTGAAAAGAGACAACTCTTGTTCAGGAGTGGTAGTCAAAATGGTAATATAGAGTTGTCTTCATAGGTGGAAGCAATCTGTGTAAGGTTAAAGAAACTTAATGCAAGAAGCATGTTCAAAGCAATGGGCTTTGAATCTCAGACATCGTTTCCATGGAATTTCTCTCCATTGGGATACTTTGTAATGATTGTTGTGGCTTTATGCATAATCATTACAAGAGGAACAGTGCATATAAGTTTAAAATCTAAACAGATTTCGATAAATGATAGGAATTTGGAATTCTTACATTTAAGACAAGGATTTGCGAGTGTGAAAAGAAAATCATTGAAATTATGTTTAATTGATCTAGCTCACAAAGAAAAGGATCATAGACAAACATAGAGTTCATACTTGGTGTATGGTAAAGCTATTGTTTAGAAAACATAGTGTACATGCTTGGAGCATGGGACACCTATGTTTTAATTCAAGTATAAAGTTGATAAAACCGAAACAATGAATAATGAGTAATCCATATGGTGATAAATAGAAAGTGTTTTATTTATATTCATAGGTTTTGATACCATATTAGATTCATTTATTCTTGTGTTTCACTTTTCATGTTTTGACTTCCATAATAACTAGGTTATTCTTCCGGAATGGCTAAGTTATTCAAACCATCCACAGTCGTTCATATTTTGGAAGTAGATATTAATCAAGACTATCATGGGTTAGCTTGTTGAGGTCCAAGTTGGTGGACAAAGTTGTGCTACAACATTCATGAGTGCTCATAAGTTCTGAGTATTGGATTCAACCCGCGCACATTTGAATCACATCATGGATTTTATCACGAGTGATCATGAGACGATAATATCTTATATTCTTCAAACCTAGAGATATGAGTTGTTACTATGAGTTGGTTGTACATTGATTGCTCGAAACCGCATTCGGTAACTCGATGTTATAAAACTTGCCTTTGTGTATGATTCAACAAGTAGTAGAACAAGCCATACGAGTCGAAGTTTATCCATTCCATTTACCTTCGGGATAACAGTGATATATGTGGGTCCCTCGATGATTTAATGATGACACATGTGAGTGCTTGGCCAAACCAGGACTGATTTGATTTGTTCAATCAGTCAGTCGTCATGAATCGGAAATCGCGAAAACAACAAATGGAAAGAGAGAATGATTATAATCCATGTCTCAGTCCATATGATATCTAGAATGGATAAATATATGATCGCTCATCTAATGGAAAATTCATTGGCAAAGATCAGAGTTCGACAGCGGATTTAAGAGCTACGATTGTCAGTTAGGATTTGAAGTCATACTCAATAATAGTTTTAGACTTATCCAAGTGGGAGACTGTTGGATTAAAGTCTAAGTCCATAACTATATTTGGTATGTACTTGACCCGACTTGGCATGGTCCATTTGGGTTGCACTTCATTGACACAATTTATATGGATAGTCTTTTGAGAATAGTATGTTTATGATTTATATTAATATATTATTAGTTCTAATATATTAATATGAAATCATATTATTTAATTAGTATTGATCAAGAATTAATTTAGAATTAATTAAGTGATCAAAAAGGAACTAATTAAATACGGACTCTTATATATATATATATATATATATATATATATATATATATATATATATATATATATATATATATATATATGGAATGGGCCAAGTTCATTTAGGTTGGGCTAAGCTATCATGGATAGTCCATGGAGTTTTAACCCATGGATCCTATGAAATGAAAGGTCATGGGTATTAGGGTTTACATGGATGTAACCCTAATCCTCCATACTATATAAAGAGCCTTTGGCATAAGAAATGGCACTAGTGTGTGAGGACATAAGAGTGGGCCAATTTTAGTGTGCATACATATTCTCTCAAGTTCTTCCATGGTGTTTTGGTGATTTGTGATTTCACTTGGGGCTTCCACACTATTGGGGCTAAGCTATTAAAGCTTAAAGACATCAAGCTACATCAAAAGGTATGTCATCTAACTAGAACTTTGTAGTATAGGTGCTTCATAATATCCTAGTTAGGATGAAACCTTGGAATATTTAATATTTGCATGTATAATAGAGAAAACATAGATCCAAGGTTTATAGGGTTGCATGTACACCATAGGAGTGTTAGAATGCTCAAAACACATCAAAATGAGTGTCATCCATTCCTAGCCCATGTCGTTAACAAAAAATAGGAAGTTAAAGACCTCAAGAGCATCCCCGAAGTCTGCAACTTTCCTGATGTTTTCCCCGGAGATCTTCCTGGAATTCCTCCCGAGCGCCAAGTCGAGTTTTGAATCAACTTAATCCCTGGAGCTACCCCCATAGCCAAATCCCCTTACCATGTAGCGACGGCAGAAATGCAAGAGTTACCCTGCCGGCTCAATGAACTACTCAACAAGAGATTCATCATACCAAGTTCCTCACCCTGGGGAGCCCCGGTCTTATTTGTGAAAAAGAAGGATGGTTCCTTTCGAATGTGCATAGATTATCGCGAACTGAACAAGCTTACCATCAAAAACCGTTACCCCTACCCAGAATCGACGACCTCTTCGATCAACTCCAAGGAGCCAGCTACTTCTCAAAGATAGACCTGAGATCAAGGTACCATCAATTACAAGTCCATGAGGGTGATGTTCCTAAGACACCATTTCGGACTCGATATGGTCACTACGAGTTTGTAGTAATGCCCTTCGGTCTAACCAACACACTTGTGGTATTCATGGATCTGATGAATCGGGTATGCCGCCCCTTCCTAGACAAGTTCGTGATAGTATTCACAGATGATATACTTGTCTATTCTCAGAGTGAGGAAGATCACAGACAACATTTGAGGCAAGTGCTAGAAACTCTAAGGGCGGAAAAACTATATGCAAAATTCTCAAAGTGCGAATTCTGGATCAGAAAAGTAACTTTCCTCAGTCACGTGGTTAACGAAGAAGGCATACACGTGGACCCTTCCAAAATTAAAGTGATCGAGAATTGGTCAGCACCGAAGACACCCGCAGAAATCCGTCAATTCTTGGGTCTTGCCGGCTACTATCGCAGGTTTATCTAGAATTTCTCCAGGATTTCTAAGCCTCTTACCGCCTTGACTCGGAAAGGTGTAACCTTTAGTTGAGGAGAAAATCAAGACACTATGTTCCAAACATTGAAGCAGGCCCTATGCAACACACCTATCTTGTCTCTTCCAGAAGAGATAGAGGACTTCGTGGTCTACTGCGATGCATCCAATCAAGGGCTAGGCTGTGTGCTTATGCAGCGAGGAAAAGTCATTGCTTATGCCTCGAGATAGCTGAAAGCTCACGAAGTCAATTATATAACTCATGATCTGGAGTTAGGAGCAGTGGTCTTCGAATTAAATATTTGGAGACATACTACGAAACCAAGTGCACCATCTTCACCGACCATAAAAGCCTTCAACACATTTTTTACAAAAGGAGTTGAACATGAGACAACAGCGACCGGTAGAACTACTCAACGATTATGATTGCAAAATACGCTATCATCCCGACAAGGCCAATGTGGTAGCAGATGCCCTTAGCCGGAAAGAGTATTCAAGTTACAGAGTGAAGGCACTTACAATGACCATCCATTCCCATCTGTCCACACAAATCAGAGAGGCTCAGCTGGAAGCCTTGAAACCAGAGAACATGTTGGATGAAGCCTTGAGGGGAAAGGAAAAGAACTTAGAAATCAAGGGAGACGGAGTTTATTATTTCATGAACCGGATCTAGACCCCAAAGTACGGCGGTTACAGGGAGGTTGTCATGAACGAAGCTCGCTGGACTAGATATTCCGTTCACCTAGGTTCGGATAAGATGTATCTGGATCTCAAAAAGCTCTATTGGTGGCCAAACAGGAAAGAAGAAATTGCTATCTTCGTGGGCAAGTGTCTGACTTGCGCCAAGGTGAAGGTGGAATATCAAAAGCCCTCAGGTCTACTTCAACAGCCAGAAATACCTGAGTGAAAGTGGGAACGAATCACAATGGACGTCATTACCAAATTACCCAAGACCCCAAGTGGCCATGACACTATCTGGGTAATCGTCGACAGATTAACTAAGTCTGCCAACTTCCTGTGTAACAACGTAAAATTCCAATTAAATTTTTAATTTTTAAAACCACCAAATGTATATCATATCATAATTTCAAATCTGAAACAACAGTGTTTTCAAAACAAATTCCCAAGATCTCTCAAATGTGAACTTCATCGGTGTGAGTGTGTACGAGTCAAGCCGCCGCCTTCCCACGGTCCTCGCTGGTACCTAAGACATCAAACACAACAACTGTAAGCATAATGCTTAGTGAGTTCCCCAAAATACCACATACCACAAATACGCCATTCGGGGATAAAACCGACCCTCTGGTCAAGATGTCTCAGTGGGACCCTCCAGTCCCGCAGCTCCTTGGACCCTCTGGTCCACTCATAGCTCATTGGGCCCTCTGGCCCGTTCTGAATCGTTGGACCCTCCGGTCCGGTCCATATAGTCATACAGCATACAAATAACACATAGCATACAATCTCATAAATAGCACATAAGACCCTCTGGCCAAACCAGAATACCACTCAAGGTAACGTATAGTGAGAAGACTCACCTCGCGTGTCTCGGTAACTCGTAAATCTCTTAACCACTAGTGCTCGATCTCCCGAGCTATCGTCTTCCTACAATACAAACATATTTCTACTTAATACTACTTGACTCTGGCTGACTATTACCACGAAGTCAAACCAGTCAATGGTCAACGGTCAACGGTCAACCCGACTCGCCGAGTCTGGCGTGGACTCGCCGAGTTCCTACGGGAACCCGATCCCTCTGAATCTCTTTCGACTCACCGAGTCACTCACCCGACTAGGTTACTCAACCCCTGGTTCGTAATCGTTGAACAACCCACACCAACTCGCCGAGTCTGGGGAATGGACTCGGCGAGTGCATTCCATGCACAACCCTAAACGACCTTCTGAGGTCAGATCCGCTTCACTAACTCATAGATCCAATATCCCTAAGCTTATTGACCACGTAAAGTCCAAGTCTTGATGCTCATCAAGCATTGAATAACTCATGAATGGTGTTTTAGCCTCAAATACATTGATCCCAATCCAAAACCTCCATGGATGCATATAAAGCTTTGGTAATGAGGTGCTCTGGACCTCTATGGGTCCAAATCCAGGACCTTAACTCGCTAAGGGACCATGAGGACACTAGATCTAGCCACAAATGAGTTCAAAAGCCCTAAATCTACATGAACATCACAATAACAGAGAATGATTCGGGATTGTACCTCAGATGTGATGTTATGGACCTCAAATCTTCAAGAATCCACCCCTCTCTTGCTTCCTCTTGGCTAGATCTCCTCTTTCCTTGCTAGACAACAACTCCAAGATCAATAATGGCTCCTTCCCTCACTTAAATCACTCAATTGCTCTAGGGTTTCACTCTGGGGACTGATGAGTGCAAATGACGGCCATAAGGCCCTTTAAATATGCCTCAAACCCGAGAAATTAGGGTTTCATTAAACAGCGTGGACTCGCCGCGTCCACTCTTGGACTCGCCGAGTCCGGACGCGAACCCGCGTCCAAATCCGTGATCATACTCGGCGAGTCTAGGCTCCAACTCGCCGAGTCTCCTCACAAATTACCAAAATAAATAAATGAATAATACCTGGGAATCCAGGCTGTTACAATTCTCCCCCACTAGAACTAGACTTCTCCCTCGAAGTCTCGCTCTGCAAATAACTCTGGATGCTGCTCACACATCTCACTCTCCGGTTCCCAAGTCATCTCGGACCCCTTCCGATGTTGCCACTGAACCAAAACCAAGGGCACCTCCTTGTTCCACAGAACCTTGATCTTTCGATCCACAATCACAACTGGTCTCTCCGCGTAGTTCAGGCTCACATCCACCTGAATGTCCTCTAACGGCACTACCGCCGATTCGTCGGCTATACACTTCCTCAACTAAGACACATGGAAAGTATTATGAATCCGCTCCAATTCTGCGGGTAGCTCCAAGCGATATGCTACCCTGCCCACCCTCGCGATCACCCGAAACGGTCCAATATACCAGGGTCCTATCTTGCCCCTCTTCCTGAATCGGATCACTCCTTTCCAAGGAGATACCTTCAGGAGAACATAATCACCGACCTGGAACTCAAGCTCGGTTCGACGTCTATCTGCATAACTCTTCTGGCGACTCTGAGCGGTCAACAACCTCTGCCTAACCTGTTGGATCTGCTCTGTCGTCTGAAGCACTATCTCCGTACTACCCATCACGCGTTGCCCTACCTCACCCCAGCAAATAGGGGTACGACATCTCCTCCCATACAACAGCTCAAAGGGTGGCATACCGATGCTCGAATGATGGCTGTTGTTGTAGGAAAACTCCGCCAAGGGCAAATACGTGTCCCAGCTCCCGCCGAAGTCTAACACACATGCTCGAAGCATGTCCTCGAGCATCTGAATCGTCCGCTCACTCTGCCCATCGGTCTGTGGGTGGTATGCGGTACTAAAATGCAACCTCGTACCCAACTCCTCGTGAAATTTCTTCCAAAATCTGGAAGTGAAACGCACATCTCGGTCTGACACAATCGAGATGGGTACGCCATGCCGTGATACCACCTCCCTTACGTACAGCTCTGCGAACCTCTCCGCAGAAGAACTCTCACTAATAGCGAGAAAGTGGGTGCTCTTCGTCAATCGGTCCACTATCACCCAAATCGCATCGACACCCTTTTCCGTTCTCGGCAATTTGGTGATGAAATCCATGGATATCTGCTCCCACTTCCACTCCGGAATCTCAAGTGGTTGCAACTTACCATGCAGTTTCTGGTGCTCGGCCTTAACCCTACGATAGGTTAGGCATCTCTCAACGAACCACGCCACATCTCTCTTCATGCAGGGCCACCAATACTCCCTCTTCAGATCCAGATACATCTTTGTGGCCCCAGGATGGATCGAAAACTTCGATCTCTGCGCCTCCTCCATCAAAATGGTACGCGTCCCGCCCACAAACGGTACCCAAATCTGACCCTGAAACGTCATAAGCCCCCGACTATCGGTAACGAACTCCGACACCTGCCCAACGACCCGCTCCCGCTTTTAGTTCTCTGGTCTCGCAGCCTCAGCCTGGGCCCCTCGGATGGTGTCCAATACCGAAGTCATCACCGTCAACCTCATACAAATGTCTCGTATCGGGGCGCTCTCCGACCTACGGCTCAGAGCGTCGGCTACGACATTAGCCTTGCCCGGGTAGTATAGGATCTCACAATCATAATCCTTCACCACATCCAACCATCTCCTCTGGCGCATATTCAGGTTTGGCTGATCCATCAAGTACTTTAAGCTCTTGTGGTCAGTGTATATCATACACCGAACCCCATACAGATAGTAACGCCAGATCTTGAGGGCAAAGACTACAGCCCCCAACTCCAAATCGTGGGTGGGATATCTCGTCTCATGAGGCTTCAACTGCCTCAATGCATACGCGATCACATGCCCTCTCTGCATCAACACCGCTCCCATCCCCAATATCGAAGCATCACAATACACCACGAAATCCTCCATCCCTTCCGGTAGTGCAAGTACAGGAGCTTCGCACAATCTCTAACGAAGGGTCTCAAACGGGGTTTGCTGCGCCGGACCCCATGAGAAAGTAACACCCCTCCGGGTCAACTTGGTAAGTGGCACGGCGATCTTGGAGAAATCTCTGATAAATCTCCTATAGTAGCCTGCCAGCCCCAAGAAGCTCCTGATCTCCGTAGGTGACCTCGGCACCTCCCAACTCATCACAGCCTCAATCCTGGCTGGGTCAACCAATATCCCGTTCTGGTTAACGAGATGCCCTAAAAACTGGACTTCCCATAACCAGAAATCACAATTGGAGAATTTGGCAAAGAGCCTCTCCGATCTCAGGATTCCGAGGAGCTCCCTCTAATGTTCCACATGCTGCTCTCTGGTCCTCGAATACACTAGGATGTCATCAATGAAAACAATCACCGAACGATCCAACATCGGCCTACACACCCTGTTCATGAGATCCATGAACGCCGCTGGTGCATTGGTGAGCCCGAATGGCATCACCATGAACTCATAATGCCCGTAACGAGTCCTAAACGTCGTCTTCTGGATATCCTCATCCCAAACTCTTATCTGGTGATATCCCGATCTCAAATCAATCTTGGAGAACCAAGACGCCCCCTGCAACTAATCAAATAGATCGTCGATCCTCGGTAACGGATAACGGTTCTTGACCGTCAACTTGTTCAACTCTCGGTAATCAATGCACATCCGGTGTGAACCATCTTATTTCTTGACAAAAAGGATCGGCGCTCCCCAGGGAGAGCTACTGGGACGGATGAACCCTTTCCCCAACAGCTCTTGCAGCTGTGAGGATAACTCATGCATCTCTGGAGGTGCTAGCCGATACGGCGCCTTGGTGATAGGCGCAGCCCCGGGAACCAAATCGATACGAAACTCCACCTGCCTCTCGGGAGGCACACCCGGCAACTCCTCGGGAAACACGTCCGGGAACTCACGCACTATCGGCACCTCATCCACTGAACTTGGCCTCCCAGCGGCCTCTCGCACATTTGTCACATAGGCTACGAACCCCTTGCAGCCCTGCTGCAAACTCCGCCTCGCTCTAGCGGCCGAACAGAAAACCGAACCACCACGAGTCCCCTCGCCGTAAACTGTCAGCGCTCCCCCACTAGGATCTCGGATCGTCACCAATTGACGCTCGCAATCTATGACAGCCCCAAAACGGCTCAACCAATCCATTCCTACTATGACACAAACATCCCCCATAGCGATCGGAATCAAATCAATCGGGAACTCCACCCCGAAGATCTCCAGCATGCATCCACGTATCACCTCGGTAGCAGATACCTCACGCTCATCTGCTATGGAAACCCGCAGAGGTCGACTCAACGCCTCCCTCGGAATACTAATGTGCCGATTAAAAGCCAAAGATATGAAAGACCGACTCGCACCCGAGTCGAATAAAACCAATGCAGGTACAGAACTCACAAGAAAAGTACCTACACATAACATATAGCAATTACAATAGCATAAACTCAACATCAAAAGATAAAGATTACATACCCGCCACGACGTCAGGTGCTGCACGGACCTCCTCCGCAGTCAGCTGGAAGGCTCTCCCCCTAGCCTTCGGTGCTTCGGCCTTCATTGGCCGGGTCTCAGCAGCTCGAACCGCAGGTGCAGATCCCTGTGCTGACCTCTGAAGCTAGGGGCACTCGGCCTTCCGATGGCCGGTCTGGTTGCAATGAAAGCAAACCGAGAACCCCTTCGGGCAGTCCCTCGCAAAATGTCCTTCCTTCCCGCATTTGTAGCATACCCCAGTCTTGCACGGCCCATCATGGCTCTTTCCGCACTTCCCATAAGTGCGGCCCCTCGAACTGCCCGTCCTCGAATCAGCGGGCTTTGCCCGCTTGGCGGCCGACTGCGATTGCGCCGGTCGTCGATCACCCCTCTGCAACTCAGTCTCCTCCCTCGCCATTGTCTCAAGCTCGATCTCCCTCTTCCTGGCATTTGCCTGGAGCTCAGCAAATGTCTGGTAAGTCGAGTTTGCCACGAACTCACAGATGTCCCTTCTCAAAATACTCAGATAACGGCTCATGCGAGCCTGCTCAGTGGACACCAACTCCGGGCAAAACAGCGCCCGCTCATGAAACATCCTCGTAATCATTGTCACCAACTCTGTCCCCTGATTGAGGGTCAGAAACTCCTGAGCTAAACGTTCCCTCTCCACCTGGGGAACATACTCGTCACGAAACATCGTAGTAAACCTCTCCTAGGTCACTGCAGTCAGCTCAGCTGTAGAATAGCTCGCGGTCACGAATTTCCACCAGTCCTTCACCCCCAAGCGAAGCTGGTTGAGTGCAAATTGCACTCTCAAGTGCTCCGAACACGAGCACGTATAGAAACACCCCTCCATGTCTGAGATCCACCTCATTGCGGCGATCGGGTCCTGCGTACCATCGAACTCTGGTGGTTTCGTGTTGCTGAACTCTCGGTACAGCAACGAATCACCACCCTGGGGTCTTACAGCAGCAACAGCTGTTGTGGCTGAAGCAGCAACAGCAACAGCATCAGCCAAGGTAGCATAACGATCGTCAAACGTCTCGATCAGTGTGGTCTTAATAGACCCAAACATCTCTGGAATCTCGGCTCTGATGGCAGCAGCCACCTCCTCATGGATGATCCGACGGATCTCCTCGTCGCTCACCCCACTGCTCTCGGGGTTATGGCGTGTCCCGACCATGATCAACCTCTAAAACACAACATAAGAAATATCAGGGATACTCTCGAGTATTCTCATGCTCGATAACTCAAACATCCTCACTCCTGGTACCCCCAAGGATTCTTACTTGGACTGCGCACCAATCCGGTGCTTTCAATAGTACGGGCCCAATACTATTGTCCACATCGAATCAATATACAATCCAAGTCCTCCTCCTAGGATCCCAAGTCGTAAATACTCTACTCTCTCTATGCATTGGCTACCCTCAGTAGACCTATCATGAGCTCCTCACTGCTACCTACTCACTCTCAAAGTATCTCATAGCAGCAGTAATCTCCTAGGCTAAGGCATCACAAATCAGGCCACTCTAGTCCTTATAAGAATACCTAGCCTCTCTATCATGCATAAAATAATATCTCATAACTCATAACATATAATGTAAGGGTATTTTGGGGATTCACCGTTCGGGCGCTGGCTGACCGTACACACCATCCACACTGCTCATTTCCAAAAATTCTTTTTCTTTTTAGAAAATTTGCAGTTTTGGTTGTAAAATTTCTCAAATCCTCGGTTTGAGTTCAAATACACTCGAAGGTGCATCTGAATCCCTAAAACCTAGGCTCTAATACCAACTTGTAACAACGTAAAATTCCAATTTAATTTTTAATTTTTAAAACCACCAAATGTATATCATATCATAATTTCAAATCTGAAACAACTGTGTTTTCAAAACAAATTCCCAAGATCTCTCAAATGTGAACTCCATCGGCGTGAGTGTGTACGAGTCAAGCCGCCGCCTTCCCACGGTCCTCGCTGGTACCTGAGACATCAAACACAACAATTGTAAGCATAATGCTTAGTGAGTTCCCCAAAATACCACATACCACAAATACGCCACTCGGGGCTAAAACCGACCCTCTGGTCAAGATGTCTCAGCGGGACCCTCCAGTCCCGCAGCTCGTCGGACCCTCTGGTCCAGTCATAGCTCATTGGGCCCTCTGGCCCGTTCTGAATTGTTGGACCCTCCGGTCCGGTCCATATAGTCATACAACATACAAATAACACATAGCATACAATCTCATAAATAGCACATAAGACCCTCTGGCCAAACCAGAATACCACTCAAGGTAACGTATAGTGAGAAGACTCACCTCGCGTGTCTCGGTAACTCGTAAATCTCTTAACCACTAGTGCTCGATCTCCCGAGCTATCGTCCTCCTACAACACAAGCGTATTTCTACTTAATACTACTTGACTCTTGCTGACTAATACCACGAAGTCAAACCAGTCAACACTGGTCAACGGTCAATGGTTAACGGTCAACCCGACTCGCCGAGTCTGGCGTGGACTCGCCGAGTTCCTACGGGAACCCGATCCCTCTGAATCTCTTCCGACTCACCGAGTCACTCACCCGAATCGGTTACTCAACCCCTGGTTCGTAATCGTTGAACAACCCGCACCAACTCGCCGAGTCTGGGGAATGGACTCGGCGAGTGCATTCCATGCACAACCCTAAACGACCATCTGAGGTCAGATCCGCTTCACTAACTCATAGATCCAGTCTCCTTAAGCTTATTGACCACGTAAAGTCCAAGTCTTGATGCTCATCAAGCATTGAATAACTCATGAATGGTGTTTTAGCCTCAAATACATTGATCCCAAGCCAAAACCTCCATGGATGCATATAAAGCTTTGGTAATGAGGTGCTCTGGACCTCTATGGGTCCAGATCTAGGACCTTAACTCGCTAAGGGACCATGAGGACACTAGATCTAGCCACAAATGGGTTCAAAAGCCCTAAATCTACGTGAACATCACAATAATAGAGAATGATTCGGGATTGTACCTCAGATGTGATGTTATGGACCTCAAATCTTCAAGAATCCACCCCTCTCTTGCTTCCTCTTGGCTAGATCTCCTCTTTCCTTGCTAGACAACAACTCCAAGATCAATAATGGCTCCTTCCCTCACTTGAATCACTCAATTGCTCTAGGGTTTCACTCTGGGGACTGATGAGTGCAAATGATGGCCATAAGGCCCTTTAAATATGCCTCAAACCCGAGAAATTAGGTTTCATTAAACAGCATGGACTCGTCGAGTCCACTCTTGGACTCGTCGAGTCCGGACGCGAACCCGCGTCCAAATCCGTGATCATACTCGGCGAGTCTAGGCTCCAACTCGCCGAGTCTCCTCACAAATTACCAAAATAAATAAATGAATAATACCTGGGAATCCGGGCTGTTACATCCTGCCAATCAAAGAAACATACAAAATGGAGAGACTGACCTGAATGTACATCCAAGAGATAATTTGACTGCATGGTATGCCTGTGTCCATTATCTCTGATCAAGATAGCAGATTCACCTCGAGATTTTGGCAGTCATTGAAGAATGCTCTTGGAACTAAGTTGGATAAGAGCACAACTTACCATCTGCAGATCGACGGGCAGAGTGAGAGAACCATTCAAACCCTAGAAGACATGCTGAGAGCTTGCGTTATCGATTTTGGAAAGTCGTGGGATACACACTTGCTATTGGTCGAGTTCTCTTACAACAACAGCTATCACACTAGCATCAAGGTTGCTCCATTTGAAGCCCTCTATGGCCGTAAGTGCAGATCTCCTATGTGCTGGGCTGAGGTGGGTGACACGCAGCTAGCAAAAGGTCAAGTCCCTGATAGCACTCTCACTGGCCCATAAATCATCCGAGAAACCACAGAAAAGACCGTACAAATTAGGGAACGACTAAAGGCTTCAAGAGATGGACAAAAGAGCTACGCCAATAAGAGACGAAAAACCTTGGAGTTCCACGTTGGTGACCGCGTTCTGTTAAAGGTCTCACCCTCGAAAGGCATGATACGCTTCGGAAAGCATGAAAAGCTAAATCCAAGATACATTGGGCCATTCGAGACCCTCACTAGGATCGGCCTTGTAGCTTACAAACTCTGTTTACCACAAGAGCTTAGCAACATACATCCCGTCTTCCACGTGTCAAACCCCAAAAAGTGTCTATCCGACGCGACTCTTGTAATTCCACTCGATGAAATCGAGGTCAATGAGAGTCTTAACTTCATGGAAGAGCCAGTCGAAATCATGGATAGGGAAGTCAAGCGAACGAAACAAAGTCGCATCCCGATAGTGAAGGTTCGCTGGAATGCCAAGCGGGGACCCAAATTCACTTGGGAGCGCGAAGACTAGATGCAACAGAAGTATCCGCATCTCTTTCCCTAGTCCATAATTGTATATTCCCTCTATCGGGGGATGATATGACAACTCGAACCTTTTTCAGTCAACGAAAGTCAAATCTCATTAAATAAAAAAATTTCGAATTTTATTTATTTTGTTAATTTTGTCAAGCTCTTAAGGTTTGAAAAAAACTTAGATTATATAAATTAAATTTATATAAGTATCGGGACTATAATCGTGCGAAAAATCAACTTTTTCTTCGAAAATCAGCCAAGTCTCGTTCATCCCGATGTTTACGGCCAAAACCGTTCTGGCAGAAGTTTCACAAGGAGTTGGGCACACGGTTGCACTTCAGCACAACATTCCATCCACAGACTGATGGTCAAAGCGAGCGGACCATTCAGACCCTCAAGGATATGTTGAGGGCATGTGTCATTGATTTCAGTGGGAGTTGGGATTCCCACCTACAGCTTGTAGAGTTTGCCTACAACAATAGCTATCATTCCAGCATTGGTGCCCCGCCATTCGAGCTGTTGTACGGGCGGAGATGTCGCACCCCGGTATGTGGGGGTGAGGTTGGTCACAGGGTGATGGGTCGGACGGAGGTAGTTTTGTAGACTAGCGAGAAGATCCAGTAGGTTAGACAGTGGTTGCAGACTGCTCAGAGTCAGCAGAAAAGGTACGCTGACCGACGCCGATCTGAGTTAGAGATTCAGGTCGACGATATGGTACTCTTGAAGGTCTCGCCCTGGAAGGGTGTGATCTGCTTCAGGAAGAGGAGAAAATTGGGTTGCCGCTATATTGGTCCGTTCAGGATCATTTCCAGTGTTGGCAAGGTGGCTTACAGGTTAGAGCTGTTGGAGGAGCTTAGTCGGATCCAAAGTACTTTCCACGTTTCGCAGTTGCGGAAGTGAATTGTAGACCAGGAGGAAGTTGTGCCATTGGACGAAATTCATGTAGATGAGTACCTAAAGCCGATTGCCGTTTTGGAAAGGAAAGTGAAAGTCCTATGAAACAAGGAGGTTCCGTTAGTGAAGATATAATGGGAGCATCGGAGGGGATCCGAGTGGACATGGGAGTCGGAGGCTAAGATGCGGGAGTATTACCCGAAGGTATTCATTACAATAGACTTCAAGGACGAAGTCTAAGTAAAGTAGGGCAGAATTGTAACATCCCAACCGTCAGGTATTATTATCACTCCATTTAAATTTCATGTTCTAAAGTCTACTCGACGAGTTGACGCTGTGACTCGTCGAGTAGTAGCGGGACGGGACACGTCAATTAATGAGTGACTCGCCTATTCAGCATGGGGGACTCGGCGAGTAGGAGCTGGAAGTGGAAACCCTAATTTTCAGGGTTTTTGCACCCTATATATTGGACCATTAGCGCCTCCCACTGCCCTCCATCACCCCTTGAGACCCAGAAACCCTAATTTCTGTGAGTGAGAGCATGGAGAGTGTCTTGGGGCTTTGAGAAATGACTTTTGGGAAGGAGATTTGTAGATCAAGAGGCTAGCATGAAGACTTCTATGTGGATCCAGATTCTACTTCAGTGTGGGCACATTTTGGAGGTAACCAGTTGTTACCTTAACCTCTTTTCTTCTAGAATCATTCATATGTGGAATCTAGGGCTTTCTTTAGTTATTCATGAAGGGAATTTTTGGTATGGGAGCCAAATCTAAAGTTGAAACTTCATATCTGGACCTCTTCTGAGTCCTAAGTCCATAAAGTTTCCAACTCTTGCAAGGATGAGACTCTCCCAAGGTGTAAACCTCCATTAGAAGCATAGATTGGTCATTTAGAGCCTTTAGGGCCTTGCATGTGCGTAAAGTTTGCAACTTTACATGATAAACATGCCTTAGAAGCTTGGATTTATAATCTGGAACCTTTGCATGGCTTAAAAAGTGTCTGCATGGATGAAGGTCTGCAAGGACTCGGCGAGTTGCATAGTCAACTCGGTGAGTCATATGACGATGGTCATGAACTCGCCGAGTTGATGAACAAACTCGACGAGTCCGTTGAAGATTGCCTTGAACTCGGCAAGTCGTTCGAAGACTCGGCGAGTCAGCTAGGGTTTCTCCCAAATTCTTGGACACGTATGAACTCGGCGAGTTAAAGGGGAAATCGACGAGCCAATCAAGGATTTCACGACTTCTCGAGTTCAAGAAGGACTCGACGAGTCGGTGAACTACACTCGACGAGTCGAGTCAACATGGAATGTTGGCTTTGACTCTGGACTTTGACTTTGACCAAGAGTTGACCAGTTGACTTCTGAGGGTATTCTGGTAATTTGGAGATTTATGAAAAAGGGTTTTATGGTAACTATAGGTGGTGAAGTTCGTGTTGGCAATCCGGGAGTTGAGCTTTCTAGTTTCAGATGTTAGTAGCGAGGTGAGTTTTCCTCACAATACTCAAGGGTCTAAGGCACCAAGGTTGGCCCCTTTGATTGTTATATGGTTATGTTATGCTAGTATGATTTGTTAGATTGGTATCCTAGAGGGCAGGATAATATTGTATGATGTGTGGTATGATCTGTTAGATCAAGTATTGTGTATAGACTGTATGTGATTACCTGTTATATGTGTACGTGTGTGTTTAGCGGTTGAGGCTTATCTGCTCTGTGCGAAGGCCAATAGACCTGGGCATTCCAACCTATAGTTTATGGGCCGTGAGCATTCCATCCCAAGGATGATTGGACTCATGGTGTGTGGGCATTCCAACCTGTTGGTTATGGGCCTGGGGTATTCCATCCTGAGGATGATTGGACCCATAGTGTGTTGGCATTCCAACCGGGTGATTGAGGGCCTAGGGTATTCCAACCTGATGGTTGACTGGACCCATAGTATGTTGTTTATGATTATATGTGTATGGATGTGGGTATGGGTATTTTGGGAGGACTCACTAAGCTCTCGGGCTTACAATTTCAAGTTTATTATTTCAGGTACATCAGGGGATCTTGGTAAGGCGAAGGCGTGATCGTACAGCTCCTCATGTTTTGTCTATGGTTCTAGGAAAAACTCTGATATTATACATTTTGAAAACAAAGTTGTAATGATTTTTAATGGTTTGAAATGTTTTTAAATGTTTAAATTAGTTTGAATTTATGGGTGTTGCAAGTTGGTATCAGAGCCTTGGTTTGAGTGAATTAGAGGAACATGCATGTTAATCCAATCTCAAATCAAGGAAAGGCTTTCAAAATGATTTCTAAAATGGTTTTCAAAATAAGTAAATGAGGACGCAAGATGTACGATCAGCTGGAGCTAGTAAGTAGCCCCAAAATACCATACCTCTATTTGGTTATGTGATATGATAGAACAACATGCTAGTACTAGGCTAGGAATCTTTAGGAATTGCATGATAAAATTGTTTGATTATATGATGCCTAGTAGCCTAGGGTTTCCTTATATGAAATTGGCATCATTACTGTAGTTGCTTAGTGTATGCATCACGACTGTCCATAATTAAGATCTTATAGCTTGATAATGTTTGATTTAGCCTTATGTTTTGTTCTAGTTTGATTGGGAGCTTAGGGTAGGATTGGATATTCGAAATTCTATAGGGTCCGGCGTTATGGATGGCTAGCATACAATAGCGTTGCGGGGTTGGTGGAAGTTTCATGAATGAGTGAGTTGTTGGGAACCGGTAGGTCAGTCGTGAGGTGGTTATCTTCCCTCTAGGATTGAGGATTGAGTGTCCTCTATGCTATGTATGTTGTTAGGGTGTTTTCGTGATACTTGAGGCAAATATGGGTAGGTGTGGAAGGTAGTATGGGCACGTACTACTGAAAGCACATGACCCATACGCGTAGCAAGGAAGTCACAACCCCTAGGGATTAGTCGGGAGTTGGTTCCCAGGTATTTATGCGGATTGTCTGATATCTTCCTGTTATGTTTCAGAATGGCAATTACGAGGCGTTTTACGTTGGGTTCCGGATTAGGACAGGGTGATCAGGAGACCCCAGGGGCACCTGAGGTTATCGTCCAGGAGGGGCCAATGTTGACAGAGGACCGGGTCAGGGAGATCATCCGCGAGGAGGTAGTCGAGATTGTCCGGGGTCAGATTTCGGAGTTGTTTGGGACTATTAAGTCCGCCATGATGGAGTATTTTGACGACAGATATGTAGCTCTCGCTGAGACAGCTGCCGCTGCAGCCACCATGGCTGTAACAGCGGCAGGAGGGGGAGCGGGGCGAGTTTTTCAGTACAGGGACTTCGACAACACGAAGCCCCCTACTTTTTATGGGACGCATGATCCCATCAAGGCTATAAGGTGGATCTCGGATGTGGACGGGTGTTTGTTCACCTGCTCATGTCCTACTGACCAGAAGGTCACGTGTGCTCTGAACCTGCTAAGGTCCAGGGCCAAGGACTGGTGGAGACTTGCGACCGGGTCGTACATTGATGACCAGAGAGATGCTGTTACTTGGGAGCAGTTCAGAGACATGTTCTGCGCCCGTTACATTCTGTGGTTCGAGCGGGACCCGTTAGCACAGGAGTTTCTGAGTTTGAGACACGATGGGGAGTAGGTGACGGCGATCACCCGTATGTTCACTGAGAGGGCGATGTTTTCCCGGAGTTTGCTTCCGAGCAGGCTCAGATGACCCGATATCTGAGCATGCTCAAGACCGACATTCGTCAGTTTGTGTCTACCCAGCGATGTGATACACTTCTGGAGTTGCAAAAGGCCGCTAGGCGGCGTGAGTTGGAGATTGAGCTGCAGTTGAGGGAGCAGCGGCAGGCCCAGGCATAGTCCCAGGCGGCGCCAAAGCGGTCCAAGACCGCTGATACGAGGACTGGGGGACAGCCAGTCCGCACTTGTGGGGATTGAGGGAAGGCTCATTTAGGGATGTGTCGGACAGGGAGTTGGTGCCACCGATGTGGCAAGCAGGGCCATTTGGCCAAGGACTGCAGGCAGCCGACTCCGACTTCTGGAGTCAAGCTTTGCTATCATTGTGAGTAGGTGGGCCATATGAAGGCCCAATGTCCTCTACTAGCCGCCAAGCCAGCGCAGGCTCCAGTGCCAACTACCTTGAGGATTACGGATGGGAGACCAATCAGGGCAGAGCCTCCGAAGGCGCAGGGTCGTGCCTTCCAGCTTACAACCGAGGAGGCTAGGGCAGCACCGGATGTGGTGCTGGTATGTTTCTATCCTTACTCCCATTGATTATATTTGTTGTATGCTTATCTGTTATACTTGAGATTAGGTATGTTCCTAGTGAACTCTTTGCCTGCTTTGGTTTTATTTGACTCGGGGGCGAGTCAGTCCTTCGTATCTCAGTTATTTAGCAGGGAGTTTAGTGTGCCAGTATGCGAGTTAGAGTATCCGTTGCGAGTGTTTATCGCCAACGAACACAGGGTTTCTGCTTCTGCGGTCTATCGAGGGTGTTATTTGGAGATTTTTGGAGTGTCCTTTTCGATAGATTTGATTCTGATCCCCATGTGGGAGGTGTGCGTGATTGTAGGCATGGATTGGCTCAGTCGGTTCAGTGTTATGATTGATTGTGAGGGTCAGCGTGTGGTAGTTCGAACCCCAAGTGGGGGAGAACTGATTGTATATGGCGAGAGAACCAGAGTGGGATCAGGGTTTTGTTTAGCTGCCAGAGCTTGGCAGTACATTCATCACGGGTGTGCGGGTTATCTAGCGTATGTGGTAGATACGCGGGTGAGAGATCAGACATCGGTTTTCAGAGGTTCCGGTAGTTAGAGAGTTTGTTGATGTGTTCCCGGAGGAATTACCCGGAGTACCTCTGGAGAGGCAGGTCGAGTTCAGGATCGAGTTGGTGCTAGGTGTGGTCCCTATCGCTAAGGCGCCATACCGATTGGCACCACCAGAGATGTAGGAGCTGTCGTCACAGCTACAGGAACTGTTGGGCAAGCAGTTCATTCTACCTAGTAGTTCTCCATGGGGAGCACCGATTCTTTTTGTCCGAAAGAAGGACGGTTCGCACTGGATGTGCATTTATTACTGGGAGTTGAATAAGTTAACGGTGAATAACCATTACCCACTCCCGAGGATAGACGATCTATTTGATCAGTTACAGGGTGCATCTTGGTTTTCCAAGATAGACTTGAGATCTGGGTATCATCAAGTCAAGGTCAGAGAGGAGGATGTGGAGAAGACCGCATTTCGAACTCGTTATGGACATTACGAGTTCATGGTGATGCTGTTTGGTCTCACCAACATGCCGGCAGTGTTCATGGACCTGATGAATCGGGTCTGTAGACCGATGCTCGATCGCTCGGTCATAGTGTTTATAGATGATATCTTGGTGTATTCCAAGACCCGAGAGCAACATGAGGAGCATCTGCGGGAGTTGTTGGGAGTTTTGAGACGAGAACGGTTGTACACCAAGTTCTCGAAGTGTGAGTTTTGGCTACGAGACGTCCAGTTCCTCGGACATCGCGTTAACCAGGAGGGGATTTTGGTCGATCCGGCCAAAATCGAGGCGGTTATGTAATGGGAGGTTCCGAAATCTCCCTCAGACATCAGAAGCTTTTTGGGATTGGCAGGGTACTACCGGAGATTCATACAGGACTTCTCCAAGATTGCGGTACCCCTCACTCGTCTGACGAGGAAGGGGGTGGATTTCCGGTGGGGCCCTGAGCAGCAGAGGGCATTTGAGACCCTCCAACAGCGATTGTGCGAGGCCCCAGTCTTGACACTCCCGGAGGGAGTTGAGGATTTTGTGGTGTTCTGTGATGCATCCATCACAGAGTTAGGGCGGTCCTCATGCATAGGGGACGAGTGATAGCTTATGTGTCGTGGTAATTGAAGCCGCATGAGACGAGATACCCTATGCATGACTTGGAGCTGGGGTGGTGCTATTCACCCTCAAGATATGGAGACAATACCTTTATGGGGTACGATGTACCATTTACATGGATCACAAGAGTTTGAGACACATCTTGGATCAGCCAAACCTGAACATGAGGCAGCGCAGGTGGCTGGACATAGTCAAAGACTACGACTGCGAGATCCTTTACCATCCTGGTAAAGCGAATGTGGTTGCGGATGCCTTGATCCGCAAGTCAGCTGGGTCTTCCACCCCAGCGGTATGTATGAGGATAACAGTGGACTCTCCGCTTGTGAGTTTGATTAGAGATGACCAGGTTGAGGGCATGCGACCGGAGAACTAGAAGCTTGAAACGACCCAAAATACAACCCAAAAATTTTTGTTTAAATAGTACTAAAAGCTAACAATCATCCATAATATATAATGAAACCGTACGTCATAAATCTCAAAAAGTTATAATAGATGTGTCATGACAAAAGAATTGTATCAACATATCATAGCATCTGAAATACACTCCCATGATAAAAGCTGAAGCTGTGGTGTGTGCAATGCCATCATCCCGAGCTCTTCCCTTTGTTAGCGGAAGTACCTAAAACCAAAACTGAAAACTGTAAGCACGAAGCTTAGTGAGCTCCCCCCCCCCCTAAAAAAAACTACCACATACCATACAACAACACATAAAAAACTATTGGGCTTTGCCCACTGCATCGGACCGAAGTCCGGAAACTACATCAGACCGAAGTCCGGAACTAACCGGGGTCTTTCCCTCTACATCGGACCGAAGTCCAGAACTAACTGGGACCGTGTCCCCTGCATCGAACCGAAGTCCGAAACTAACTGCATCGGACCGAAATCCGGAACTGACCGGGACCATGTCCCCTGCATCGGACCGAAGTCCGGAAACTGACTGAGCGTAATATAGCATACACATATCAACTAGCATATACTGCATATCTCATCGGACCAAAGTCTGGAACACATAGCATAAAGACATGCTTGAATCACAAAGACATCAAGCATACTAAACTACTGCATCGGACCAAAGTCTGGTACTACTGCTAACTAAACGTTTCGGCATTGTAGCCGTAGACCCGTTCCTACCTGAAGGAAACTCACCTCGTACTGCTGGCTGCTGAGATGCTAACTCCGAAAGTGGTTGACTACTGCTCCAGAACTGTCCGGCTACAAATCCCAAAAACACTAGATCAGGTACTTATAAATGCCCTCAGGGTAAATGACTATTCTACCCCCGGTCAAAGTCAACTCCCTAGTCAAAGTCAACTTCCAGTTGACCGGACTCGCTGAGTCAGGGCGCAGACTCGCCGAGTCCCTCCATTACTAACTCTGACTTTAACTCACCGAGTCCCTTTCCCACTCATTGATTCACCCTAAACTCACAAATCGAAGAAAGACGTGGGACTCGCGACTCGACTCGTCGAGTCCAAAGAACAACTCGCCAAGTCCTAACATGCAGATTCCATACAATCGATTCTAATCCATTCCAGAGCATCTAACTCGCAGATCTAAGCTCCTGGGACCATCTGAACACGTAAAGTTGCTAACTTCACGTGTAACTAAGAAGGAATGAAGTTATTTCCCTCAAACTCTACTTTAATCGAGAAAACTCATCCGACTCGCCGAGTTTCTTGTCCAACTCATCGAGTCCACGGCTATCTTCATATGACTCGCCGAGTCCATTCAGTCCTTTTTCCATACATACCTGATTTGAGCCATGAAGCGGCTCCAAATCATAGATCCAAGCTTCTAGGGCATGCTTATCACGTAAAGTTGCAAACTTTACGTGCATGCATGGCTTTAAAGGCTTCAAATGCCAAATCTAAGTTCTTAATGGGGTTCCAAGCTCAAGAGGGACCTCAATCAAGACCACAACTGAAACTTTACACTTCTAGAATGCAATAAGAGTCCAGATCTGAAGTATAACTCGGTCATAAGGCTTTATCACCAAGGATTTTGGGTTTTTGAGCTTAATATCAACCATTTGGGGACAAACTAGATCTATAAGGTCAATAAGCAAGATGGAGACTTTATTACCATAAAGGATGACCACAAAGGAGTGTGTTTCGGATCTACTTCTTCTTCCTTGAACTCTTCAACCTTCTCCTTCTTCTACTTGCTCCAAAATGCACCAAAAGTTCCTTCACAAGGCAACAATCACTCACACAGTCTTTAAGGAGGCTAGGGTTTGATAAGAAATTCTCTGAAGGTGATGGAGGCGAGGTTAGGGTGCATAAATGTGTTTAAATAGGGTGCAGACCCTTAAAATTAGGGCTTCATCCAGACAGGTGGACTCGCCGAGTCCCAGCATATGGACTCGTCGAGTATCCAACTCAATTTGCATGATCATCCCGTCTCTACTCGATGATTCGGGCTACAGACTCGTCGAGTACCCCTTAAGAAATGAAAATACTTATTTAAATTAAATACCAGAAAAAGCGGTGTTACAAAGTTAGAGAGGATCAAGGGTGAGAATACCCAATTTGAGCAGGATGGTCGGGGATTATTGACCCGATGCGGTCGGGTTTGGGTGCCGATGTCTGGTGGGGTTAGGCAGACGGTTATGGAGGAGGCTCATAAGTCTCTTTACTCTATTCACCCGAGGGGGCACCAAGATGTACCGGGATTTGAGTTTGAGTTATTGGTGGCCATGCATGAAGCGAAAAATCGCTTGGTACGTCGAGAGGTGCTTGACATGTAGGATAGTCAAGGAAGAGCATCAGAGGCCGCATGGAAAGTTACAGCCTCTGGAGATCCCCATGTGGAAATGGGAACAGATCACGATGGATTTTATTACCAATTTGCCGAGGACGGTGAAGGGGTTTGATGCTATATGGGTCATCGTGGATTTTATAACAATAGACTTCGAGGGCGAAGTCTAAGTAAAGTGGGGCAGAATTGTAACATCCCAACAATCAGGTATTATTATCACTCCATTTAAATTTCATGTTCTAAAGTCTACTCGACGAGTTGAGTTGTGACTCGTCGAGTAGCAGCGGGACGGGACACGTCAATTAATGAGTGACTCGCCTATTCGGCATGGGGGACTCGACGAGTAGGAGCTGGAAGTGGAAACCCTAATTTTCAGGGTTTTTGCACCCTATATATTGGACCATTAGCGCCTCCCACTGCCCTCCATCACCCCTTGAGACCCAGAAACCCTAATTTCCGTGAGTGAGAGCTTGGAGAGTGTCTTGGGGCTTTGAGAAGTGACTTTTGGGAAGGAAATTTGTAGACCAAGAGGCTAGCATCAAGACTTCTATGTGGATCCAGATTCTACTTCAGTGTGGGCACATTTTGGAGGTAACCAGCTGTTACCTTAACCTCTTTTCTTCTAGAATCATTCATAT
The DNA here is from genome assembly GCF_002870075.4 of Lactuca sativa. Lineage (NCBI taxonomy): Eukaryota > Viridiplantae > Streptophyta > Magnoliopsida > Asterales > Asteraceae > Lactuca > Lactuca sativa. The sequence continues at coordinate 204,214,908 of NC_056629.2, read as the reverse complement.
GTGGAATCTAGGGCTTTCTTTAGTTATTCATGAAGGGATTTTTGGTATAGGAGCCAAATCTGAAGTTGAAACTTCAGATCTGAACCTCTTTTGAGTCCTAAGTCCATAAAGTTTCCAACTCTTGCAAGGATGAGACTCTCCCAAGGTGTAAACCTCCATTAGAAGCATAGATTGGTCATTTAGAGCCTTTAGGGCCTTGCATGTGCGTAAAGTTTGCAGCTTTATGTGATAAACATGCCTTAGAAGCTTGGATTTGTAATCTGGAACCTTTGCATGGCTTAAAAATTGTCTGCATCGATGAAGGTCTGCAAGGACTCGGTGAGTTGCATAGTCAACTCGGTGAGTCATATGACAATGGTCATGAACTCGCCGAGTTGATGAACAAACTCGACGAGTGCGTTGAAGATTACCTTGAACTCGGCAAGTCATTCAAAGACTCGGCGAGTCAGCTAGGGTTTCTCCTAAATTCTTGGACACGTATGAACTCGGTGAGTTAAAGGGGAACTCGACGATCCAATCAAGGATTTCACGACTTCTCGAGTTCAGGAAGGACTCGACGAGTCGGTGAACTACACTCGACGAGTCGAGTCAACATGGAATGTTGGCTTTGACTCTGGACTTTGACTTTGACCAAGAGTTGACCAGTTGACTTCTGAGGGTATTCTGGTAATTTGGAGATTTATGAAAAAGGGTTTTATGGTAACTATAGGTGGTGGAGTTCGTATTGGCAATATGGGAGTTGAGCTTTCTAGTTTCAGATGTCAGTAGCGAGGTAAGTTTTCCTCACAATACTCAAGGGTCTAAGGCACCAAGGTCGGCCCCTTTGATTGTTATATGGTTATGTTATGCTAGTATGATTTGTTAGATTGGTATCCAAGAGGGTAGGATAATATTGTATGATGTGTGGTATGATCCGTTAGATCAAGTATTGTCTATAAACTGTATGTGATTACCTGTTATATGTGCATGTGTGTGTTTAGCGGTTGAGGCTTATCTGCTCTATGCGAAGGCCAATAGACTTGGGCATTCCAACCTATAGGTTATGGGCCGTGAGCATTCCATCCCGAGGATGATTGGACTCATAGTGTGTGGGCATTCCAACATGTTGGTTGTGGGCCTGGGGTATTCCATCCTGAGGATGATTGGACCCATAGTGTGTTGGCATTCCAACAGGATGGTTGAGGGCCTGGGGTATTCCAACCTGATGGTTGACTGGACCCATAGTATGTTGTTTATGATTATATGTGTATGGGTATTTTGGGAGGACTCACTAAGCTCTCGGACTTACAGTTTCAAGTTTATTGTTTCAGGTACATCAGGGGATCGCGGTAAGGTGAAGGCGTGATCGGACAGCTCCTCATGTTTTGTCTATGTTTCTGGGAAAAACTATGATATTATACATTTTAAAAACAAAGTTGTAATGATTTTTAATGGTTTGAAATGTTTTTAAAAAGTTTAAATTAGTTTGAATTTTTGGGTGTTACATTATACATGATGTCCTCCACCCCTGAACGTTTCCACTGTTTCGGTTTGGGGGTATGACACCGACGTAGAAGAGAGATGTGTCAAAGGAGTAACTTGGTGAGATAAATAGGAAGGAGATAAAGGATGTTGGATTAATGTCTAAGTCCATAACTATAATTGGTAAGACTTGACCCGACCCGGCATGGTCCATTTGGGTTGCATGGCATCATGCACTTGGATAGACTATAATGAGAGAAATAAGACACTTATGGTTATTAATATATTATAAGTTCTAGTATATTAATAATAAGAATAATAAGATTATTTAATTAGTATTGATCAAGAATTAATCTAGGATTAATTAAGTGATCAAAAGAAGACTAATTAAATATATGGGTTGATTATGTAAATCATCCATACTTGTATAGTGGCCTAATGCTCCATGGATAATCAAGTTGGGCTAAAACCCATAGGATGGTCCATGGATGCTCCATGGTGTATTTGAAACCATGGATCCAAGGAAATGGAAAGTCATGACAATTAGGGTTTACCCTAATTGTAACACTATATAAAGATCTTATTCTTGACAAAATCGGCCACTAGTATCATACTAGAGTGTGTAAAAATAAGGGCTAGCCGATTTCATGAGTTGAGGATTTCTCTCAAGTTATTCCAAGTGTAGTTGGTGTTGTGTGAACCATCTGAGGTGTCACACTTGGGGCACTAGGCACTCAAGCTTCATGAAGACTTTCTACATGAAAGAGGTATGTATTCTATCTTGTTATATTCATTATTTTATATGCGAGATTAGGATAATACCTTGGATGTTCATATTTGTATGTATAATAGAGAAAAAATAGATCCAAGGGATTTAGGGTTGCATGTACACATAGGAGTGTTAGAATGCTCATAACCCAACAGTTGTATCAGAGACTAGGCTTGTTTTCTTGTTATACTTGCAAAAGGAGCTGAAAAATCGAGTTTTGAAGCTGTCTGCCCAGCAGACTCGCCGAGTCCAAGACAAAATGCATCCAACTCGCCGAGTTGGTTCATGCACTCGACGAGTTGGCCCCCCAGATAGCATAAATTCGACTTTTTTGGCTGGAATTGGACTCAGAACATTACCCTAAGATGTTTTGGACTTGTAAACTTGTTTTTGATGTGGTAATGTTCATGCTAATCCAATTTCAAAGATAATTGTCAATAGATTCATGTTTTGTATTAGTTTAAGGTTTAGACTAATTACATGAAAAAGTTTGATTTGAATTATCTTGTTCTTATGAGTTGCTTAGATTAATAGAAATGTTGAGTGAAATAGTTTTTTTCAATCGAAATTAATCTAAGAGTTGATTCTAAAATGTGTTTTTGTAACTTGTCCTCAAGTTATATGAAAAGTCACATTTAAGTTTCATAAAACTCATAATAGTTGGCAAAGGTTACAAAAATGAAGAGTCTAGTTCTAATTAAATGAGTTTATGACTCCATAACTTGTCCTCAAGTTATGGAGGACCAAGAGTCTCTTCATTAAATAATGATAAAAAAAAGAGTGTAACCTTAATTAATTCCATAAGTCATAAAATAAAGAAAAGTTAATTCTTTTATTAGTTTAAAGTCTTCCATAACTTGTCCTCAAGTTATGGAACTTAAAGAGTTTTTGGATTAAAACTACTATAAACACATAAGTTATGGAATTAATTAGTTTTGAATAGTTTCAAAACTTGCCCTTAGAATTTGAAAAGTTTTCACTTATGAATACTTTAATTCCAAGTTAGCCCTTAGAATTTTAAAGAGTTAAAATTCAACCCTTATAATTTATAATATTATAAGTTAATAATAATAATAATAATAATAATAATAATAATATATATATATATATATATATATATATATATATGTATAAGAGTAAAGTCAGTCTTACCGCTAGTACGCCTCATTCACGAAGCCGGTCTATAAGGTGGGTATAAGGTTGTTGCCTATAAAATGGCAACTTAATGGGTGTCCACTCTCACCCACTGCTTGCTTGACTGGTGGAGGGTCGTTAGCCGAACGGGTAGGATAGGACATTAATTCTCCCTTATTAAAAGTATAATGATAAACACTTAAGGGTACCAAGTAATTTGCATGGTTACTTCACACCTTGTTTTGTGATCCTCAGCATCCCAGTCACAAAACCTGAAGGGCACACTCGAGATTGAAACATGCCATTGAACGGTTCAATGAATCTCAAAGATCTAGGAGTTTCAAAACCAATTAAAACCTAATAATACATTTCATTTATCTTGGTGGAAATTGGTGAATCGTCATTCACCTACCTTCAAATATTTTATAGCTTGGATTACGACATACCTCTTCTAAGTTATAAATAGTTTGTTGGGTCCTAGCCTTAATATTTCATATTGGGTGTCATATTAAGGACTTAAGATCAACTATCTTGAATATCTCCCAAAAGATGTCTGTTTTAGACAGTTATGATCTTCCCAAATCTCTTGAAACAAGCTTTCCTAAATGAAGATGATGTCCCTTGGAAATCATACTTCTTTCACCTCCTCCAATTATCCTCCCTAACCCACAAGTTCTTGAAAAGTTTAAGGTCACTCAAGCCCTACTGGCACGGCAAGGTCTAGATGTGGTCACGTCTTGGAGATATAGTCACATATTGACAAGCCGGGAGAGTTGGGTGTCAAAGTCTTGAGAAAGTTGGTGGTTCAATCACTTTCTAAGTCACATAGTGAGTTCCTTTGGGACACCTATGAAACAGACTATGACAAGACCCTTAATGATCTTATCTATTTGTTAAGATCAACTTCCTTATAACTTGATGGACATTGACAATAGTGACACAGGAAATCCAGAAAAGCATTCTCTTCCCAATGGAAAGGGATCGGCCATAGTCAACTCGGTTGACCAAATGGTAAAGAGAAAAGCTAAGTCTGTGATAGTCCCGTGTACCATTATCAAAGGGTCCATACGTTTATATTGCCAAAGAAAGGGGCATTGGTTGCGAAGTTGCCAAATTTACCTAAGGATGTTAAAGTCAATAAGTTTGACTCTACTTCAGGTAAAGTCCACTATCTAACTCTGTTAAGTTCTATTCTGAGATTCTTGATACATGATGTGACTGGGTCACATGGTGATGTTTTAAGAATCAAAGAAAAGTGAAGAAACTTAAAGAAAGAATATGTTGAATCTGATCGCGTGGATGGATTTCTATCGCATAGTTTGAATATTGGATTCTTGAGCTACTTCTTAGGAGTTATGATATTTTTGCTTAGAAATAGACAACAACAAGTTTTCATATGGATTGTAAGGATAAATTTTTCCGCAAAATTTTTAAAATAAAAGGAAAATTTCTAATTTTATTTATTTTAAAATATCCTTACAATGGCATCTGTGAAAAATTTTGTTTCTTATATGATTCCATTAATAGCAAGAGTGGAAATATGAAATTGATTCTTTCATTTATGGTAATGTCTAAATTTACCAAATAAGGAAAGATACTCATCACCCAAGTTTCAATTGGAACGGAACTTGGAATCATGCAAGTTGTATAGCATGATGAATGAGAACTTTCAAGTATTGGAAAATTAAGATTAATTACTTGTTCACATGGATGTGTGAGTCAATTAATCGACTAAGGGATCGAGTACATAGTTTTTTGCACTGATTAAGTCCACCACAAAAGATCGATAAGATTATTCGTCATAATTTACTAAAGCTCAGTAAATATGGTTATACTTACAAGCTTAAGAGTAATTCTGAGACATTGGAAAAGGTTCCAATGTAAGGTAGAGCGAATAAGAAGAATCAACTTAGGCAGAAAGATAAAAGTTTCTCAAATCTGAAAAGATGGGAGAGAACTTTAGTATCGGTTTTGTGATCATCTTAATGATTAAGAAACCATAGCACAATTAGTTCTCTAAGGAAATCTTAGTGCATTCTTATGACTAAGAAGAGGAACTTGAATTGTTGAAATGGTTAAATCAAGAAGATGAGTCATACTTCGTTCCAATACAAGTCTTAGAGTCATACTCCAAGATTGTAATTTGAGTGACATATCTTAAAGAAGGTTTAAAACACTTGTCAAATGTAAGAGTAAAAGTTTTCTACTCTTGTACAGTTGAAATTGGTAAGTTGTGATGTTTTGGATAAAACAAAGACCAACTTAGGCCAATTTTGTGAAGTGTTTGTCTTGATTAGAATCCACACTATCTCTTGGATGTTTGACGAGGGAGTCTTATATGTCAAGAGGACAGTGGGAGTCTTAAAGGTCTTGAAAGTCTCAATAACTAATCAAGAATAAAACCTGAAGTTCTTCACTAGCACACGACTTGAGGTTTATAACCTATCATGTTGACATATTTTGTGCCCATTCCAGTTAAAGTTGGCTTTGCATATGAGTTCTTAGAGTTCTCAATTGATTGCACAACAACTTGGAAGCAATGGCAGGCCTTTGAGCTGCCAGGTGGCAAGAAATTAAGATTGAGTTCAATCCATATGAGTTTGCAATTCACATGGATAAGAACACATACACCAGCAAATCTAAGTGTCATAAGGTTTCTCTCCGATTCATGAAAATGATGGTGAGGAAACACTTTCACTAAGTAGATTTTAGCTAGATAGCAATTGTGATATTTGCATTCTCAAAGTCGTTAGTGGAGCGTGTGTGGTTTAGTGGCACACTAACCTGGACTTGTGAGAAGTGGCAAAAAGGTCTAACCATTATGATTACGGCATCCCTCTTCATAATTGTTTAGACACACAAGTGTGCTATCTAAGGGAAGGTGTATGATTTTGATAAAGTCTTATCAAAACAATCTAGTATCAGAAATCTGAACTTTGGTAAGAAAGTCAGCTGATTTTTGAGTACATGTCAAAGCTAGTGGGAGCATAAGTGTTATGCTAATAATCATCATGTTAGTGGGTGCATGATAATTATAATAAGTATTGCAAGTTAGCAATGTTAATTATAGAAAACAAAAGGTTTCAATTGGGAAAAGTTGTTTTTCTATAATTAAGGGAGAGGAAATTATACTTCATCTCAAATCTATAAGCTTAGATCGTGAGGTTTTAATCATTTAGTCAAGGATATATATGAATTTCATGTTGGAATGGCTCAACATAAGGAAATTTTGTATATGAGTCCATTATTTGTGTTCTAAAATTTGATTATGATTACGGCATCCCTTTTCATAATCTGAATTATGAGAACTTGGCAAATTTAAATGGAAATATTATAGCAAAAGACTAGTTTAGTCTTTATGTGAGACATCATGAATCGTGTCCCATATGCTTCAGATATAGGATCGATTACATGTGCTATATTCATCCTTTCTAAAATTTTCCAAATGCCTGGGGCATTAAGAAGGGAAACTGGATATGACTAAAAGGATTAAACAATTGTCAAGGACAATCTAAGGTTTACCAAAGATTGGTTGCTCAAGGACAGTTGGAAGTATAGTGATAATTCTGGAAGGACCATATTGACATAATCTGTAAGGAGGAAACTCTTGTTCAGAAGTGATAGTCAAAATGGAATCTGGAAATGTTTCAAAGTTAGAATTTTCAATCTGTTTAAGATTAGGAAGCTTAATGCAAGAAGGATGTTTCCAAGGAGCGGATCTCCTTTGGAATACTCTGTAATGATTGTTGTCAAGTCTTTCTGACTTTGTGCATAATCATTACAAAAGGATCAATGCATATAAGTTTAGAATCTAACAGATTTTAGTAAATGGCATGAACTTGGAATTCTTGCATTTGCAGTAAGATTTGGTACTGTGAAAAGAGAATCATTGAAGTTATGTTCAATTGATCTAGTTCACAAAGTAAAGATCATAGACAAACATAGTATGCATACTTGGTGTGTGGCATGACTAGTGTTTAGGAAACATAGTGTACATGCTTGGAGCATGGGACAACTATTGTTTTAAATTCAAGAATAAAGTTGATATCTGAAACAGTATACAATGAATAATGTGTAATTATATGGTGATAAATAAAAGGTGTTTTATTTATGTTCATAGGTTTTGATACCATATTGGATTCAATTATTATTGTGTTTCACTTTGCATGTTTTGACTTCCCAAATAAACTAGGTTATTCTTCTGGAATGACTAAGTTATTCAAACCATCCACAGTCGGTCATATGTTGGAAGTAGATATGAATTAAGACTGTCATGGGTTGGCTTGTAGAGGTCTAAGATGTTGGACAAAGGGCTACAACACTCATGAGTGCTCATAAGTTCTGAGTATTGGATTCAACCCGCGCTCATTGGAATCACTTCATGGATTTTATCACGAGTGATCATGAGACAATAATATCTTATATTCTTCAAACCTAGAGATATGAGTTGTTACTATGAGTTGGTTGTACATTGATTGCACGAAAACGCATTTGGTAGCTCGGTGCTATAAAATGTGCCTTTGTGTATGATTTAACAAGTAGTAGAACAAGCCATATGAGTCGAAGTTTATCCATTCCTTTTACCTTCGGGATAAAAGCGATATCTGTGGGCCCCTCGATGATTTGATGATGACAAATGGAAGTGCTCGGCCGGGCCAGGACTGATTTGATTTGTTTAATTAGTCAGTCGTCATAAATCGGAAATCGGGAAACAACAAATGGACAGAGAGAATGATTATAATCCATGTCTCAGTCCATATCATATCTAGAATGGAGGAATATATGATCCCTTATCTAACGGACAAGTCATTGACAAAGGTCAGAGTTCATCGACAAGGTCAGAGTTCGACAGAAGCTTTTGAGAGCTACGATTGCCAGTTGGTTCCTGAAGTCATACGCAATAATAGTTTTAGACTTATCCAAGTGGGAGACTGTTGGATTAATGTCTAAGTCCATAACTATAATTGGTAAGACTTGACCCGACCCGGCATGGTCCATTTGGGTTGCATGGTATCATGCACTTGGATAGACTATAATGAGAGAAATAAGACACTTATGGTTATTAATATATTATAAGTTCTAGTATATTAATAATAAGAATAATAAGATTATTTAATTAGTATTGATCAAGAATTAATCTAGGATTAATTAAGTGATCAAAAGAAGACTAATTAAATATATGGGTTGATTGTGTAAATCATCCATACTTGTATAGTGGGCTAATGCTCCATGGATAATCAAGTTGGGCTAAAACCCATAGGATGGTCCATGGATGATCCATGGTGTATTTGAACCCATGGATCCAAGGAAATGGAAAGTCATGACAATTAGGGTTTACCCTAATTGTAACGCTATATAAAGATCTTATTCTTGACAAAATCGGCCACTAGTATCATACTAGAGTGTGTAAAAATAAGGTTTAGCCGATTTCATGAGTTGTGGATTTCTCTCAAGTTATTCCAAGTGTAGTTGGTGTTGTGTGAACCATTTGAGGTGTCACACTTGGGGCACTAGGCACTCAAGCTTCATGAAGACTTTCTACATGAAAGAGGTATGTATTCTATCTTGTTATATTCATTATTTTATATGCTAGATTAGGATAATACCTTGGATGTTCATATTTGTATGTATAATAGAGAAAACATAGATCCAAGGTATTTAGGGTTGCATGTACACTTAGAAGTGTTAGAATGCTCATAACCCAACAAAGGAGACGTCATGGTCACAAGCAGCTTAGAATGAGTTTTATTTGGGTGTAGGTGTGTGGTTGTACATCTTGTTTAAAGGGGTTGTACCTTTGTTTATATTAAAACAATAAAAGAAATAAACAAATACTAATAATAATATTTTTCATATAAAAATAAGAGTATTATAGTCTTTTTCAAGTTTGGCATGGACGAAAAACAAAACAAAATCAACTAGTAAAGACGATCCGAGTGCAAAAAAAAGTTAGTGTAATGTCTTGATTTTATATAGAAAATTGTGCATTTGTATTTATTTAATTAAATCAATGTATAATTAAATTATATGGAAAACTTGATGTCGATACACGTGTGTACTGTCAAGACTAACCTTTTTTAGGATCCGAAGAAGTACATGAAACCATTTGCAATCAAATGGGTAGACACGAAGCTTAGTGAGTTCCCGAAAATATCATATATCACAATACATATACATGCATACAAACAGTGAATCACAACCTTTCACCGATCCACCAATTGGCTCACGACCTTTCGTCGATCCACCAATAATATGTGTATCTTAGACTTACGACCTACCTGACATTTTATCTCGAACACGAGTCTGTGTATATTTTGACTTATGACATGCCTACCATTTCGTTGTCAACACGAGTCTATAGGCTCCTGATATATTGTCGTTCCACCGTTAACCCCTGACTTAACCATAACGAATAACATTTAAGTACATAGAGATTATATCTTTGGCCCTACTCAATAACTAAAGTATAATAACATTAAGCACACAAAGACTCTACTTTCTACTCTACTAACTCTTATATCCAAACATACATGGACATATATTGTAATACATAGTATCTTGAGATAACTCACCTAGACAATTACTCAGATGACTATCAGCTATCTAATTGGCGAGTAACGCGTCTAACAAGTATCAACCTATAATATTATAACCAATTAATCTCTAAGGTAATATAGTAATAAAAGCTAGATCTTTCACTAATCTCAATGAATACTTCAAGTTCTATCAGATAAATAACAACCATGTAAGATCATATCCGAGGTAGGATCCGTTTGGTATATAAAGTATACTGTTTGGAAAATTTACTTTAAATACTTCACTAAATCTAGCATAAACATCATTCCCGCAAGTAGATAAATTAGTATTATGAACGGAATTACTGATAAATTTATTTATAAATTCATAATAAAGACTATGAATATAAATATAAGTTACACTTAAAGTCTAGTTAGTGCAACTTAACTTACAAAAATTTCTAGCGAAAAGTCACGAAGTCGCAGGCCAAAACTCGACCTGAAAGCTTCTTTTCGTCGGGCTCCTAGATACCTCAGAGCCCCGCTAAAACATTCCAAATACTAGGGAAAAAGTCGGACAAAATAGGGAAAGGTTTTGAGAGGAGGATTGGAGAAACAAGAAAGATTTGTCACCTATTTATACTATAGGAGGCGTGTAGCATTTCAGACCTAAGTGTGTCTGTCCTAGGTGTTCGTCATTGGTTGGAGCCGCATCAGATCGAAAGGCGTGGGTTTCTAGCTGCCACCTATCGCACAATTGTGTTGTCACATCGCCCTTGACGGTTGGCCTTCAGCCTCGCCACGTGGCTCCCTCCGGGTGGTGCCACGTCATTATCCTTGTGGGTTTCGCAATCTTCGAAAAGCAATTACTTTTGCATACGAGCTCTGTTTTTGACGCTTTTTATATCCACACGTAGGTAGTTTCAAGTATTACAACTTTTTTTAGATCTCAACAAATATTTCTCAATCTATTTTAAATTCATATTTTACTGCTAAAATCTATGTAAAAAATCATAACTCTTTCATACGAACTCCGTTCTCGACTGTCTTTATATCGAAGAATTCGTATTTACAAGATCTTCAACTATCGTTTACATTGTTTTGGCTAACAATCAACCGATTTTAATTTCGATTTCTATGTTGCACGTTGTTGTATTGTGTCGCACCAAAACTTCGAAAAATCATAAATTCATCGTATGAAGTCAGATTTAAGCGTTCTTTATATCTACGGAACCATCATTACAACTACTACAACTTTCGTGATGATTACTTTAGCTAAAAAGTAATATGTTTCTACTTCGAATTTTATAAACAAATGGTTATATTAAATTCTACTGTAAAGTGAAAACTGAGTGTTACCATTACGGACCAAACACGTAATTTTAAGAAAACCGTGTGGACGATTTGTTCTTGTTTTCAAAATACCATTATAACTAAAAAAATGACTATTATAAATCACAATGATATTTTAAAAATAAAACTTCAAATTTGTTGCATCTTGAAGTTTTTTTTAGTTTAATGGGTTTTCAATGTGCTTAAATCTATTCTAATAAATGAAGGTTTTTTTGCAACTTATCACATTCTCATTGATTTGGTCACATGTCATTTTGTGGTTATTTTCAATTAAATTTTTTCCAGATGACATTTTGTGGTCGTTTCATTTTTATTAAAGTTCACATAATATTTATAATTACATGTATTAATTGCAATAAATATAATAATAAATGCATTTCATTTTCATTAATTGACTTTTTTTTTGGAACCGGCAAAACATATATATTAAAACATAGAATCTCACCTAGCAAGTAGCTAGGGAGAGGAATACAACATCCAACCAGAAGCTTATATACTAGCAAAAATCAGACACAAGTAAATGGGTTTATACACCAGTTCACCCATTTGAGATGAGTCTTCTCTCTCCTATGTTTGATCCATGTATACACAACAGATTTAACATTATCAGCTAGTCTAATCGGGGAAATCCGTGTGTTCTTAAACATCCTTTCACACCTCGCTTTCCATATTATCCATAGGGATCCATAATAGATGCTAACCAATATTCTCCTTTTTGTTCTTGTTCCCCAACTATTAATGAAGTTCAGAAGTTCCCCAATTCCTTGTACGACAGAAACTGGTATGTCACACCATTTAAAAATCCAGAGCCATACCGTAGCCGCAGCCGGGCAACTCCACAGTGCATGATCTACATCTTCATCCATACTTTCACAGCAGCAGCACACAGGGGATCTAATTGTCATACCTCGTTTTATTAGTGCATCTGTAGTTGGTATTCTCTTTAAGTGAGCCCTCCAAACAAAGCAAACCACCTTAATTGGTACATCATGGGTCCAGTTTATTACCGCTTCCCCAGGGTCTCGGGCATGAGGGAAGTCAATCAGTCTGCGAAGGCAACTTACCTGATAACCGCCATCTTCTGTAATGCTACACTTCCATACATCTTCCCCAGTGCTTGGTTGAAATATTCCAATTTTTGAAGAGAGTGTGAGGAGGGACCTTTGTTGTTCGACTTGCTCTATCCCTTTTCGCTAGTTCCATGTTAATCCCCCCAGCTTTATTCTATCTCCCACTTTACAATGTTTGAATCTCTCTAACTTGTATAATTATGGGAAAGAGTCTTTTAGAGTTTCATCCCCACACCACTTATCAAGCCAGAAAAATGTGTTATCACCTGATTTTAACACTTTTACGAATATCTTCTCAATATCAATCTCATGTTTTTAATTTTTAAATTAAAACTCATTAGTTTCCTTTGTTTATTTATCTAAATTATTTGTGTAAATTTAAAAAAGAAAAAACACTTTAATTTTAATAATTCAATATGTTTCTAAATTTTCTTATAAATTCAAACTTCTCAAATGTTTAAAAAAAAAAATTTAATTATTTTTTAAATGAACCCATATAATAAATGGGTCTTATACCTAATAGATATAAAATAGTCAACCTTAAAGTCCTAATAGATATTAATTTTGATATGTTCTTTATATATATATATATATATATATATATATATATATATATATATATATATATATATATATATATATATATATATATATATATATATATATATATATATATATATATATATATATAAGCATAAATCTTGTGTAGGATTGTGTTTGCTAAAAATCTAAAGGAAATTAAATGATTGGGTCGTATCAGTATATGTAAATAAGAGAGCTAAGATTTTTTAATGATAATATTGATTGATTTGGATTATGAATAAATACTATATAATATGTAGATCGTTTCTTTAATTGACACGAACGTACCTTCTAATGTTATAATACAATTTTGTTTTATTAGATAAATATTAAAATTTAAGAGTGTCTTGAAAAAAAAAACTAGTCAGTAAAGTTATAGTTCTTATTTGTATACTAGGTGTAAGACCTATGTATTAATTTTAAAAAAAAAAATATAAGATTCTAAATATTTAAAAAGTTTGAATTTATTAGAGAAAAATAGAAAAATATTGAATTATTAAAATTAAATTATTTGTTTTTTTTTAAATAAAAAAAAATAATTTAGATAAATAAATCAATGAAACTAATAAAACTTTAATTTATAAAATTTAGAAATTAGAAGAAAATCAATTAATGAAATTGATATGCATTTATTATTGCATTTATTGAAATTATTATTTTTAAATATTACGTGCAAATTAATAAAATGAAAAAAAAAAAAAAAATCACGAAATGTCATGTGGAAAAAAAATTAATTGAAAATGACATATGGCAAAATCAATGAAAGTGTGACATGTGGCAAAATGTTCTTTATTTATTAGGGATGATATGTTTTCGGTAGAAATAACAAAAAGTTTTTAAAACATGTAAAATTACATAAAACAACTTATCTAAAATATATTATTGATTTTACTTTTTTAAAAAGGGTATTAAATCAATTTTTAAAATTATGAAATACTTTTTTTGTTAAAGGCAACCTAAAGTAGTTTTTAAATTTGAAGTTGTTTATTTTAGCTAAAATATTGAAGCTTTTGTTGCAGAACAAAACCTTTTTTACAAAATTTTCCTTAAAAACTAAAAATTATAAACTCTCCAAAACTAGAACACGAGGTACTAGACTAGTTATGTGTGGCGAATGATTAGGTATTTTGCGATTAATTATGCAGACTAAATTTGAAAAGCAATAAAACCAAAAAGCAAGTTTTCATATAAACGATTTTGGAACTGGCTTTTATTTATTTATTTATTTATTTTTTGTTTTTTTGTGTAGGCCTCACAACTCTAATTTGGTTAAAATTAATGACTATTAAGTTAACCGGTTGTCCACACGTTTGTCATTCTTCCATTGTTTAAGCATGTTTGATAATGCAAAGCTTTATAATTTTTATAAGAACGAGATGTCTTAACACATATATACATAAGATTGTGTAGTCGATCCTCAGTTACATATTAATATATTGTTATAACATTAATGTGGGACTAGCTCACTTAATGGAGATTTTGTCTTTTAGATTGAAAGTATCGGGTTTTAATCCGGATATTGATGAATTCTACTAACTTGAAGATATTAAGTTCTAATTACTATTGAATTACTATTGAAGCAGTTTAAAAAAAAAGGTTCCTATTGTTATAATATGAATTTTTAGTAATGTCAAATCTCTATAAATTTGTGAGACATATACAATAAATTCAGATTTACTATATCGAATAAAGTGATTGAAACACAAACAATGAGGCAAATGCTTCCTGTTAGTCAACCTAATCAAATGTTAGTGGAATGTGCACTTCAAAGCCATACCTTTCGGGGATATAAATATAGTACTCTTGTTTGTGCATACTTTATCTTTAGAAAAATCCTAAGAGGTACCAAAGCATTTTACTTTCATCATGGATTTTGTATCTTTTTATTTATTAGGTGATGTGCTTATATTCTTTGCTTATTATAATTTATAACAGAATATAATTACACTATTTATATACAAGTGTACATTACTCCATATTTTCTATCCTACACGGTTACTATTATGAACAAACTCCAATTAACATAACATAAATGGCAATAACTAACATAACGGTAAATTACTAAAATTCCGTTCAATATGTCCCCTCAAGATGACCGTGAAAAAATGTTTTTCAAGGCCATCTTGGACATCAAAGGAAGAAGTTTGGCACAAGATAAAGGCTTGGTAAACATTTCGGCGAGTTGAAATTGAGTCCTATAGAAGCTTTATGGTCTGATCTATGATTTTGTCCCGGATGAAATGACAATCTGTCTCACGTGATTGGTTTTTTCATGAAATGTTGGATTTGAAGCAAATAGAATGATGGTTTGATTATCACAAAAGATTAGATTAGGTTCATTTTGATTGATCCCAAAATCTTTTAATAAGTGTTTTAACCACATAAGCTCACAAATGACAGCAACAATTGCCCTATATTCCCCTTCTGCGAGTGATCTGACAATTCTTATTTGCTTTTTAGATCTTCTAGCTGCCTTACAACCAGCCAACCAGCATCACTAAAAGCTCGTAACTATAAAGAAGAATGAGCTAAAAGGAAAAGTCCTTGGCATGGATTTGTCTTCAAATATCAAAGTAAATGAGTTGCAGCATGCATGTGACGCATTCTAGGTTTGTTAAGGTATTGACTCAAATGATGAACTGCATAAGTGATATATGGGTGTGTAATGGTCAAATATAACTGTTACAATCAATAATTTCGCATGAAGATTACCTGTATTCCATACGAAATATATACATACAAATTACAATAATGGGCTACCATTAGTGGATTACATACAATGGGCCACTTAGGATAAAAGGCTAACAAGCTAAACATAATAAGTAAATATACACAGAACCTATATACACTAATAGCCCCCCGTAGTCTGGACGAGAGATCTCAAGCGGACGTTCAGACTAGATCTGAAGTCAAGAAACAAAGAAGACGGTATCCCTTTCGTGAAAATGTCAGCATATTGAAACGAGGATGGGACATGAAGAATGCGAACTTGTTCCATGGCAACCTTATCCCGCACAAAATGAATGTCAATCTCGATGTGTTTAGTGCGTTGATGTTGAACCGAATTGGAAGATAAGTAAACGACGCTGACATTGTCACAATATACTAGAGTAGCAGAGAGTGGTGGGTAAAGCAGCTCACGTAGAAGTTGTGTAGCCAACTCGTCTCAGCAACGACATTAGCAACACCTCGATACTCGGCTTCGGCACTAGACCAAAAAATAGTACCTTGTCGTTTAGAAGACCAATACAGTAGATTCGGCCCAAGAAAAACAGAGTACCTGTATGTCGAGCGTCTAGTAGAGGGACAACCGGCCCAATCAGCATCAGAATAAACTACTAGACCTCATGAAGGGGAAGAGTATAACTATAAACCATGATCCATAGTCCCTCGAACATAACGAAGAATGCGTTTGAGAGACGAGAAGTGGGGCTCTCGTGGATCATGCATAAACAAACAAACTTGCTGAACAACATATGTGATATCGGCGCATGTGAAGGTTAAATATTGCAAAACTCTTGCCTGGCTGCGATAAAGAGTAGGGTCGGATACAGGAGGTCCTGTGCCATCAAATTTGGCAGAAGTGTCTGCCGGTGTTCGAGCAGGTTTGTAGTTAAACATGTTTGCTCGTTCCTGAATCTCATGGGCATAATTTCGTTGAGAAAGAAACATGTCGTGACTATCGCGAGTAACCGAAATACCAACAAAATAGTTTAAAGAACCCAAATCTGTCATAGAGAACTCAGATGAAGATGCTTTATAATCTGTTGAAGAAGACATGTAGATGAGGCAGTCAAGACAGTGTTATCAACAGAAAGCAGTATATAAGCAATTTGAGCACCATGCTGATAGATGAAAAGAGACGAGTCTGATTTGCTGTTAATGAAACTGAGTTTAGTAATAAACTATGAGAATCGATAATACCACGCCTGGGGAGCCTGTTTGAGGCCATAAAGAGGCCTCTGAAGGAGACGTACATGATCAGGAAGAGATGGATAACGAAATCTTGGTGGCTAATGCATATATACCGTTTCCTAAATATGGCCATGAAAGGCATTCTGCACATCTAACTGATGAACCTGCCAATGATGTGAAATAGTAAGGTTGAGAAAAGTCCTGATAATAGATGGCTTGACAACGGGACTGAATATCTCATCACAGTCAATGTCTGGCCATTGGTTGCGGCCATTTGCAACAAGTCTTGCTTTATATCGTGCTAGAGAACCATCTACATTAAGTTTCTCTTTGAACAACCAAATACAGTTAACAATATTAGCATTAGGTGGCCGAGGTACAAGTACCCAAGTTCCATTAGATATAAGTGCATTGTATTCTTCTTTCATTGCATTTAGCCAATTAGGATCTCAAAACGCTTGAGAGTAATTATGAGGAAGGGTAGCGATAGGTAAGACATCAGTGTGAAGATTGAGCTTTTGTATTGGTTTAGAGATCCCGCATCGAGCACGGGTTAACATGGGTTGAGTGTTTATAGGAGCGGAAGAGGTGACAGGAGATTGAGAATTGAAAGTGGATGGTAAAAAAGCACTAGGAGGGGATGTAGGGACGGTATTATTGTTGGTTGGAGAAGGAACATGGACAAGTGAAGAAACATCGACATGGGAGTCAACGTCGGCAGTAAGATCATCACCGATGGATGTATCAAGGAGGTGAAGAGGGTTGGTTGGGTCATTGTAAGAATTACAAGACTCCTCATGATCCAGGAAATGGTAATCAGGAGGTTGGTTTGGTATCATAGAGCCAAAAAGAAAAACAGATTCATAAAAGGTGACATGACGAGAAATAATAATTTGTTTTGTATGAAGGTTAAGACACCTGAAACTTTTGTGGTGAGACGGATAACCAAGGAAAATGCAAGGCACAGAACGAGGTCCAAGTTTGTGAGTGTTGTTTGTTTGAGGATAACAAAGGCACCCAAATACACGAAGGTTATTACAAGAGGGAATTTTTCGAAAGAATTTGTGATAGGGTGTATCATTTTGAAGAGTGGATGACGAGAGAATATTGAGGAGGTGAGTTGCCATATGAAGGGCTTCCACCCAATATGTAGGTGGAAGATGAGCTTGAAAAGGAAGAGTGTGAATGGTGTTGTTTGTGGAGCGAATCATTCTCTCAGATTTTCCGTTTTGTGGAGATGTATAAGGACATGAAAAACGCATGTGTATGCCATGATTGTCACACAAGTCATGAAATTGATGATTTTCAAATTCTTTGCCATTATCACATTGAAACATTTTGTAATGACCCAATTTTCAAAAGAAGTTTTTCATTTTTGAATAACAAAAACACTAGCCATGATCATTTAAATTCTCAAATACAATTGTTTCCAAAATCCATATGAAGTACAATTTTATTTCAATTCATCAGTGTGTCCCAAAAAAACGCCTGAGAGAGTGCACGCCGTACCATTGCCCTTGGGCTCAGAAGTATCTGAAACAAATCCACAAACTGTAAGCTAATGCTTAGTGAGTTCCCCAGAGCATATCGCGAATACCATCCACATATCGTATATCATATTAGCCATAAAAGATTTCACTACAAGGACGAAGAGTGTCAAATTTATTAAAGATTTGTAACAAAAACACCAAAATATAAAACTTTTCACTACCAGGACGAAAAGTATCAAAGTTACTAAAGATTTGTGGCAAAAACCTAAAGACATAAAAACTTAATCAAAACACAAAAATATAAAACTCTTGACTTTAAAGACTAAAAGTGTCAAATTCACTAAACATTTGTGGCAAAAACCTAAAGGCATAAAAGTTACTATTGCTAACTTCCTTTAGATTATATATATATATATATATATATATATATATATATATATACATATATATATATATAAGAATAAAAATAAGCGTCGAAAATAAACGTTAGATAAACCCGATATCTGAGAATGAAGTTGTAGTGGATGAAACAAATATTCCGGAGATATAAAGAATGTTGAAATCCGAGTTATAATGAAGAAGTTATGACTTGTCGAAGTTTCGCGACAGAACCGGTACGACACTGCGTGAAGTAGAAAGTGAATTTACGATAGAATGATTTTTAGCCTTAGTGATCTAAATGAAAATCATATAGTTCGTTAAACCGAGAGCGTGCATAAAAAGAACGCCCAAAGCTGACTTCGTATGAGGAAGTAATGATTTTTCTAAGTTTCGACTTAGCAGTATGCAGCCAAAACCTCGAAATTTAGATCGAGTGATTTTTAGCCGAAACAATCTAAAGGAGAATCGAAGATCTCGTCAAAATTAGTGCAACGGTAAAAAGACGGACGAAAAGAGCTGTCGAATGAAGAAGTAATGAATTTTTAACGGACTTTTCCTATCCCGGCCTGTTAAAAATGTAACTTTAAAAATAAAGTCAAAATTAGCCGACAGAGTCTAAATGAAAGTTGTAAAGCATACTCTCACATATGCATGGATATAAAGAACGTCAAAAACAGAGCTCGTATGCGAAAGATACGAATTTTAGAAGTTTGGAAATTTGGAGTACGCCCAGCGTACTCGTGTTCATGGTCTGAGTTGGGCCACGTAGCCTACTCCATCGCATGCGACACGTATCATACGGACTCGACACGTCTAATGCCATGCATCAGGGTACGCCCAGCGTACTAAGCTGTATGCCCAGCGTAATGGCTAATAGAGCAGTACGTCCAACACACTTGAAGATTACACCCAACGTAATTCAGGTTTCAGCCCCTATAAATAGAAAGCAAGACCTCCGGGTTTTTGTTTACATAATCTATTCTCTCTAACTCTCTACTTCTTCTCTAGCTACTTTTAACCCCCTGAGGTCCCGATATCATCGCCTAGCACTCGAAGCAATCCAGGAGCCCCGAAGTCTCCAAGAAAAAGAGTTTGTCGAGTCAAAACTCTGCCCGTGTGGAGCCCGGTTTTTGAGAAAACGTCCCGGTTTTATCGGAAACGATTGTTTTAAGAGACGAGGTGTTGCCTAATTATCGTCTTAACAAGTGAGTGTATAGTCATTTTCTTTTTACACACGGATATGAAGTATTTTCTATAAAATATGTGTTATATGTAATTATATTGTTTGTTTATTTGAGTTGGGTGTTGAATAGATGTTTATACAAGTTTTAAACTGTATATGTGTTTTTATCTATAAAAATGTTGGGTAAAACATGGGTAGATGAAATAGTTGATGTGTGTTAAAATGATGAGAGGCATCGATGTTGTTGTTGATGTTGTTGTTGTAGTAGTCATCTAGTGGAGTATAGATGACAACCACAGACCTTTCTAGACAGTCCAGTGGAACGCTAGCAGGTTCGCAACCTATAGATGTTGGTGAACTATATGTTCGTTGGTGTACTCCATCCCCCTCATGGGTACCTTAAGGACATGTATGGCTGAGGAATCCCCTTATTTGAGTTGGGTGTTGAATAGATGTTTTATACAAGTTTTAAATTGTATATGTATTTTTATCTACAAAAATGCTGGGTAAAACATGGGTAGATGAAATAGCTGATGTGTGTTAAAATGATGAGAGGCATCGATGTTGTTTTTGATGTTGTTGTTGTTGTAGTCATCTAGTGGAGTATAGATGACGACCACAGACCTTTCTAGACAGTCCAGTGGAACGCTAGCAGGTTCGCAACCTATAGATGTTGGTGAACTATATGTTCGCTGGTGTACTCCATCCCCCTCATGGTTTCCTTAAGGACATGTATGGCTGAGGAATCCCCTTATTTGAGTTGGGTGTTGAATAGATGTTTTATACATGTTTTAAACTGTATATGTATTTTTATCTACAAAAATGTTGGGTAAAACATGGGTAGATGAAATAGTTGATGTGTGTTAAAATGATGAGAGGCATCAATGTTGTTGTTGTTGTTGTTGTTGTCATCTAGCGGAGTATAGATTACGACCACAGACCTTTCTTGACAGTCCAGTGGAACGCTAGCAGGTTCGCAACCTGTAGATGTTAGTGAACTATATGTTTGCCGGTGTACTTCATCCCCCTCATGGTTGCCTTAAGGACATGTATGGCTGAGGAATCCCCTTAGCAGTAGTGTCCATCCCGATGATGATCCTTAGGCAAGGTCCCTTATGATAGGTGTTTTGGGACGTAAAGTGAGGGTAGCGGGAACGGCTAATCAGAGTTATTGTTTGTTGATGAAATTAATAAATTTATTATGGGTTGATGAAATTAATAAATCTATTATTATTTGTGGGTTGAAAACTCTATATGCTCACCAGGCTCCCAAGCCTGACCCACTCGGCTTTTTATATTACAGGTAATGGACCCAAAGCATAGTTTGGATGATGACAAAGGATTTTTGGATTATAGGCGAGTAGATGTAAATATTTGTTGTAAGGCTTATAGTGTACTGTTTATGCTTTTGATCTGTATCGGAACATGACATCCCGAGGTTTTGATATATAATGAAAATATATATTTCTTTAAGAAATGTTTTGATAAATTTTTATCATGTTTTGTTTTGGGGATAAATTCTGCAACATCTTTTAAAAAGATTACTCTGATTTTATTTTAAAAGCATAAATTAAATCGATATTTTCTGGCCGATAAATTTGGGGATGTCACAGTTGGTATCAGAGCATTAGTTTAAGCGAACTAGGAATTTGTAGGATTTCTAGACTTAAACTTAGAATGCTAAGTGATGATCGTGAGATGAGTGTCTACCATATTTTAGACATGAGCACTAGTATATTTTAGGAAAGATGCCTAAAACACTTTTATGTGCTAAATGTTATATGTTTTCCATATACCATTATTTGTTCGGATCTATGGTTTGTTGCCGACCGGATCTGGAAACCTTATGTGTTTAGGATTCTAAGCGTACGACTACGATATTAGAACTAGCATGTAAACATTTCGGAGTGATAAGCAGAATTTAAATATCTATCGTGAATAAAGATCTAAATCCGCCTAATTTGGAGTATAGATCAAATGGCGAGAACCCGAAGTGGAGCTGGAAATGCAAATAGAAACCAGCAACCTCAAACCCAAGTGGTGGAACAGGTGCCCATAGCAGGAGCTGCACCAGAACCCATCGCCATGGTTGGAGTACATGCCATGATTCAAGCAATGATGGCTGAACAAAGGGAGGAAATGAGGCAACTATTGTTGAACAATAGGAATGAATCTTCAATGCATGTTGAAAAACTGAAATTAAATGACGATCAATCTGAGGAAGGAAATTATGGTAGATTCGTTGGTCAATCTGAACCGCTTGTGGTTAGGAGGAATAACCACGAGAACGGAGTGGAGAGAAATTTATGCAAGTATGAAGACTTTATGACTTGCAAGCCATCGACTTTCACTGGAAAAGAAGATCCCGTCGGAGTAATGGATTGGATCTTGGAAACGGAATTGGCTTTCATGACATGTGGTTGTCATGGAAAGTTACAAACCATATTTGCAGTGCGTCGGTTCAGAGGTGGTGCTGCTCGCTGGTGGAACACTTAGGAGAAAACTCTAAGCCCTAATGAGCCACTGCAACTGACTTGGGCAGAGTTCTTAGTGCAATTCAAGCGCAAGTACTGCTCGGCCCAAAATGTGCTTGAGCTAGAAAACCAATTTCTGACGTTGAAGAAGGGAAATATGTCCATCGATGCATACAACAATAACTTCACAGACAAAATGGAGTTTGCTTTGCGTATTGTCCCAGATGAGCTGACGAAAATAGACAGGTACGCCATACGCAAAGGCACTTCCATGGGAGTATGCAGTGCCACTGCGTCAGGCACTTACTTTGGAGGCAGCTATCTGGGCTGCCAAGTCTGTTGAAAATATGATTAAGGGGAGAGCTGCCAGCAAGGTTGAAGTTGGCAAAAAGAGAAAGTTAGAAGGAACTTCAGGTTCCAACAAGAAGAATAAGTTCTCGAAATCTGGTTCGAGGAAATTCGAAGGAGGATCCGAAGCGAAATGGTGTGACAAGTGTAAGAAGAAACATGCTGGGAAATGTTGCGAGGAAGTCACTTGTTACAAATGTGGAAAGCCTGAGCATTATTCCAATGAATGCTCCTTCAATAAGAAAGTCTGTTATGGGTGCAATGAAGAGGGGCACATTTTGAAGGATTGCCCGAAGAAGAAGGATGCAACAAAGCCCAATCTTCTGCCAAAGCCAAAAGCCAGAGTTTTCCAAATGACATTGGAAGTCGCAAAGGATGAAACTGATATCGCTTCAGGTACTTTTCTTGTGAATGGATTGTTTGCCAATTTATTGTTTGATTCCGGAGCGAATTACTCCTTTATATCACATAAATTTGGTGAAAGACTAGCATTGCCTATAGAAAAGTTAGATGATACCCTAATTATAGAAGTTGCTAGTGGCAAATTCATACCTGTTGGCGATTATATTAGGAATATCGTCATTGACCTGAATGGAAACGAATTCCTTGAGAAGCTATTACCCATTGAGTTAAACGGCTTCGACGTAGTGTTGGGAATGGATTGGTTTAGTGCCAATGATGCTGAAATACTGTGCAAGAAAAAGATAGTAAGGGTAAATCCACCTGGAAAGGAGTCATTTATGATATACGAAGATAAGCGCAGAGTAAATTCTGGAATCGTTTCCCTAATGAAAGCCAGACAATGTTTATCTAAAGGATGCACTTGATACTTGGTATTCGTGATCGATGCTAAGAAGGAGAAAAAGAATATGCAAAGTATACCAGTGGTGTATGACTATCTGGAAGTTTTTCCCAAAACTCTTCCTGGATTGCCCCCTGATAAACAAGTGGAGTTTAGAATAGACTTGTTACCAGGAACAACACCAATAGCAAAAGCCTCATATCGATTAGCACCGACAGAAATGAAGGAGATTATGATGAAACTTCAGGAATTGTTGGACAATAGTTTCATTAGACCTAGTTCATCACCCTGGGGAGCTCTGGTGTTATTCGTAAAGAAGAAAGATGGGAGCTTGAGAATGTGTATAGATTACAGGGAGCGGAACAAGGCAACAATAAAGAATAAGTACTCGTTGCCAAGAATAGATTATCTGTTTGATCAACTGCAAGATTTGAGCTATTTCTCGAAGATTGATCTTAGGTCAGGATATCATCAACTAAAAGTAAGAGAGCACGATATTAAGAAAATTGCGTTCATAATAAGATATGGACACTACGAGTTTTTGGTTATGTCATTTGGACTAACCAATGGTCCAGCAGCCTTCATGGATTTAATGAACAGAGTTTGTAGACCATTCTTAGATAAATCCATGATAGTGTTCAAAGATGACATTCTGATTTACTCGAAAAACCAAGAGGAGCATGGAAGACACTTGCGAGAAGTGTTAGAAGTACTAAAAAAGGAGAAGTTGTACACGAAGTTCTCCAAATGTGATTTTTGGATTCAAGAAGTCCAATTTTTGGGTCATGTGGTTAACCAAGAAGGGATTATGGTTGACCCAGCTTAGATTGAATCTATAACAAAGTGGGAACAACCAAAAAGTCCCATGGTGATCCGATGCTTTCTAGGACTAGCCGGATATTACCGAAGATTTATCCAAGGCTTTTCTTTGATAGTTTCTCCATTGACAGCTTTGACCCACAGAGGAGCTACTTATACTTGGAGTGAAAAGCATAAGGAAGCCTTTGATAAGTTAAAGAAAAAATTATGTGAAGCACCGATTCTTTCTTTGCCCAAAGGAATTGAAGATTTTGCAGTTTATAATGATGCATCGAACTTGGGTTAGGTTGTGTTCTGACCCAAAAGGATAAGGTGAGAGCATATGCATCGAGACAATTGAAAAAGCATGAAGAGAACTACCCCACTCATGATCTGGAGTTGGCAGCGGTAGTATTTTCCCAAAAGATATGGAGGCATTACCTTATGGCATAAAATGCAAAATTTTCACTGATCATAAGAGTCTTAATATCTCTTTAATCAGAAGGAATTAAACATGAGACAACGACGTTGGCTAGAGTTGCTTAAGGATTACGACTGTGAAATACTTTACCACCCTGGTAAAGCAAATATTGTCGCTGATGCTTTCAGTCGGAAGGTAAACCTTGAAAAGAAAAGGTCAAGAGCGTTGACAATTGAAGTTGTCTCGACAATTGTGGAAAGTATAAAGAAAGCCTAGGAGGAAGCTTCAGAGAAAAATGACCAAAAGAAAGAACGTTTGGGCAAAACGTTAGCGTTCGGTACAAACAACCAAGGGTTGAAGGTATTCCAAGATAGGATTTGGGTACCTAAGAAAGGAGGAATGAGAAATATTCTGATGGAAGAAGCTCACAAGACCATGTACTCGATTCATCCCGGCAACACAAAAATGTAT
This sequence comes from Lactuca sativa, assembly GCF_002870075.4. Lineage (NCBI taxonomy): Eukaryota > Viridiplantae > Streptophyta > Magnoliopsida > Asterales > Asteraceae > Lactuca > Lactuca sativa. The sequence goes on along the minus strand of NC_056629.2, from coordinate 204,189,741 downwards.
AGGGGTCTGAAACCCTACTATTGGTGGCCGACGATGAAGCTTAATATTACAAAGTATGTGGCCGAGTGTGTGACATGTGCAAGTGTTAAGGTACAATATCAGAAACCGTATAGCAGTTTAGAACATTTACCTATACCCATGGGTAAATAGGAAGACATCACTATGGATTTTGTAACTAAACTACCTAGAACAAAGAACGGTCACGACATGATTTGGGTGGTCGTTGATCGATTTACAAAAATTGCACATCTCATAGCAGCCAATGAGAAGTGGTCTATGAAAAAGCTTGCAAAAGCTTACGTAGAAGAAATAGTGAAAGCACATGGTTTTCCCTGACGATTGTGTCAGATCGCGATAGTTATTTCACGTTGAGGTTTTGGAGAAGTCTATAAGAGGAATTGGGTACAAAATTGTGTCTAAGTACAGCTTACCATCCGCAAACCGATGGTCAGAGCGAACGAACGATTCAAACATTAGAGGATATGCTAAGAGCATGTACCCTGGAATTCCAAGGTAATTGCGATGAACATTTACCTCTGGTAGAATTTTCCTATAATAATAGTTTCCACTCAAGCATCAAGATGGCACCTTACCAAGCTTTGTATAGAGAAAAGTGTCGAACGTCGTCGTGTTGGATGGAAGCTAAGGGAAAAGCAGTTTATGGGACCTGAAATAGTCCATCAGATTGCAGAAAAGTTGAAAGTGATTATGGAAAGGATGTTAGCAGCTCAAGATCGTCAAAAGAGTTATGCTGACAAGAAAAGACAACTGGTATCATTCGAAGTTGGTGATTCGGTTTTACTTAAAGTCTCGCCGTGGAAGAGACTTATAAGATTCGGTAAAAAGGGAAAGTTGAGTCCAAGGTTTATTGGACCGTTTAAAGTTCTTCAGAGGATTGGGAACCAAGCTTACAATCTAGAATTACCAGAAGAACTAGATGGTATTCATAACACTTTCCATGTGTGTTATTTGAGGAAGTTCACGAGAGATGTACCCGACATAATTCCAATTTCTGAATTAAGATTGGATGAAAGCAAGAGGTTAATCAAAGAACCCGAAGCAATCGCTGACCATAAGATTAAGAAGTTGCAATGCAAGATGGTCGATTTAGTGCTTGTGCGATGGAAACACACGAATGGGCCAAATCTCACCTGGGAAATGGAGAGTGACATGATGAGTCACTATCCGCATTTGTTTGCTGATGTGTGATTCCGAGGACGAAATCATCCTAAGGGGGAGAGAATTGTAATGCCCGTGTTTCTAGGCTAGGAATTAATGATGATGTAATAGTCTAGGTCAACCTTTATAACTTGTTTGGAAATAATAAAGATGAACTATTTGATTATTCTGTGTTTTTTGCTTAATTATTATGATTTAATAAGTTAAGAATAAAAATAAGAGTCGAAAATAAACGTTAGATAAACCCGATATCTAAGAATGAAGTTGTAGTGGATGAAACAAAGATTCCGGAGATATAAAAATGCCGAAATTCGAGTTATAACGAAGAAGTTATGACCTGTCGAAATTTCGCGACAGAACCGATACGACACTGCGTGACGTAAAAAGTGAATTTATGATAGAACGATTTTTAAACTGAGAGCGTGCATAAAAACAACACCCAAATCTGAGTTCGTATGAGGAAGTTATGATTTTTCTAAGCTTCGACTTAGCAGTATGCAGCCCAAAACTCGATGTAGCACCTGGTTTCCGGTATGTGAATTTTATTTGAGCATTGCCCTAATTTAGCCTTAGACTCGGCGAGTCATAGGGTCCGACTCGCCGAGTAGGGACGAGACTCAGGACGCGTTTTAAGTAGGCGACTCGACGAGTCCATACCCTGGACTCGGCGAGTCACCGCTGCGGGATGAAACCCTAAGTTTCAAGGGTTTGCACCCTATTTAAACTCTCATTCCGCCCCAACTCGTCCCCATTCACCCCCAGAACTCCCCCTACATCGTTTTCCCTTGTTTTCTTGAGAGTTTGAGGTGTTCTTGGTGTGTTCTTGAAGGTTTTGAAGAGTAAGAGGAGTAGATCAAGAAGAGGAGAAGGAGATCAGCCATCCTTGTGTCATTTCAACATTTCCTTTGAGGTATAACCCGTTTTCCCCTTGATTCTATGCTTAAAACTTCATTTGGGTCCTTCTTGGTCAATTCCCCAAGTTTGCATGTTCATTATATGTTGTAATAAGGCGTTTGGCCTTTGGATCTATGTAAGATTGAGCTCCAGGAGCTCAGATCTGTTAGCTTTTTGGCCTCATGAGGCTTGTTAGCCCTAGATCTACCATTTTGAGACATTTTGAGCCTTATAATCCATATTGGTGAATATCCACACGTAAAGTTGGAAACTTTACGTGTGATTCGTGTCCTAGAAGTCCAGATCTATGAATGGCATGGTCTGGAACCGAGCAAATCGGTATATTTAAGGAGTGCATGGCGACGACTCGGCGAGTCGCATAGGTGACTCGGCGAGTCTGGTCGCGAGTCACCGAATTGGTCCCTTCTTCATGTGTCGAGTTGAGCCTTGAGTCACAGGGGGTGACTCGGTGAGTTGGGAGCTGAACTCACCCATGTTAGGACTCGGCGAGTCAATGCCCTGACTCGGCGAGTCCAAGGCAATCTTCATAGCTCAAGAACAGACTCGGCGAGTTGTTCATACAACTCGGCGAGTCTTAGCATAAAGTGTTCATCGGATGAAGATGAACTCGACGAGTTGTTCATACAACTCGGCGAGTAGGATGAAGGTGTTGAATGGCAGTTAGAAGGCGAACTCGTCGAGTCATAGCCCGACTCGACGAGTAGAACCAGGGACCCAGGACATTGGTTTGCTAGGGACTCGGCGAGTGGTGATCCACTCGGCGAGTCGGGTCAACTGAAAGTTGACTCCAGCTTTGGCTTAGAGTTAATCCAGGGGTAAAATGGTCATTTTACCTAAAGGACAGTTAGCAGTGTTTGATTGAGTATGTCGTGGAAATTGCAGCCGGAGGACTCCCGGAGCAGCAGCAGTCAGTTAGTTCCCGATCAGTTCAGCAGCTACTTTGAGGTGAGTTACCTTCCAGTAGCGGTGGGTCTAAGGCCACAATGCCGACCCACCAGTAGGAGTTGTATGATAGATGATTGTCTTTGTGATATCATCTAAGTTCGCTAGTACCTGACATGTTATATGCTAGCATGAGATGCTGTATGTGATAGTAGTAGAGTTTGGTTGTTCGGACCGAAGGGTAGTCAGACACCCCAGATACGTCTGACAGTATGTGACGATATGTATGCATGCTGGCTTGTTATGTTATATGTGATCGTAGTAGTAGGGGTGAAATAGTCCCCGAGGATCGGTTGTTAGGACCGATGGGTAGTCAGCACCCCAGAATGGCTTGACACGGGTAAGACGGCACCCCAGAATGGCCGTATGGGTAGGTCGGCACCCCAGAATGGCCGTACCGGGTAGTCAGGCACCCCAGAATAGCCTGGCAGTATATATGTTATGTGTTAGTATGGTATGCGGTACGTTGGGGGAACTCACTAAGCTTTGTGCTTACGTTTACAGTTTTGTTTTCAGGTACCTCTGCATCGAAGGGGAAGGAGCCGGCGCGGTAGCGGCACGTCATACACACACTCTTCGGTTTCCGCATTTATGAGATTTACTGGGATTGTACTCTGATATTTGATGGGATGTACGGTTTGGCTTTTGAGAACATGGTTGCAATGTGTTATGATGTGAACAAACAATGTTTCTTTTTATTTAGACAATGTTTTTATTTATTAATGTTTCCTAAAGTAATATCAAAAAAAATTTTGGGTCGTTACACTCGAAATTTAGATTGAGTGATTTTTAGCCGAAACAATCTAAACGAGAATCGAAGATCTCGTCGAAATTAATGCAACGGTAAAAAGACAGACGAAAACGGACGTCGGATGAAGAAGTAATGAATTTTTAACGGACTTTTCCTGTCCCGGCCTATTAAAAATATAACTTTAAAAATAAAGTCAAATGTAGTCGACGGAGTCTAAACGATAGTTGTAGAGCATAGTCTCACCTACACGTGGATATAAAGAACGTCAAAAACAGAGCTCGTATGCAAAAGATATGAATTTTAGAAGTTTGGAAATTCGGAGTACGCCCAACGTACTCGTGTTCATGGTCTGAGTTGGGCCATTTAGCCTACTCCATCGCATGCGAAACCTATCATACGGACTCGACACGTCTGATGCCACACATCAGGGTATGCCCTACATACTAAGTTGTACGCCCAGTGTAATGGCTAATAGAGTTGTACGCCCAGCGTACTTGAAGATTACGCCCAGCGTAATTTAGGTTTCAATCCCTATAAATAGAAAGCAAGATCTCCGGGTTTTTGTTTCAAAAACCTATTCTCTCTCACTCTCTACTTCTTCTCTAGCTACTTTTAACCCCCCGAGGTCCCGGTATCATCCCCTAGCACCCGAAGCAATCCCGGAGCCCTGAAGTCTCCAAGAAAAAGAGTTTGTCGAGTTGAAACTCTGCCCGTGTGGAGCCTGGTTTTTGAGAAAACACCCTGATTTTATCGGAAACGATTGTTTTAAGAGACGAGGTGCTGCCCAATTATCGTCTTAACAAGTGAGTGTATAGTCATTTTCTTCTTACACATAGATATGAATTATTTTCTATAAAATACGTGTTATGTGTAATTATATTGTTTGTTTATTTGAGTTGGGTGTTGAATAGATGTTTTATACAAGTATTGTATATGTATTTTTATCTACAAAAATATTTGGTAAAACATGGGTAGATGAAATAGTTGATGTGTGTTAAAATGATGATAGGCCTCGATGTTGTTGTTGTTCGATGTTGGTGTTGTAGTCATCCAACAGAGTATAGATGACGACCATGGACCTTTCTAGACAGTCCAGTGGAACGCTAGCAGGTTCGCAACCTGTAGGTGTTGGTGAACTATATGTTCGATAGTGTACTCCATCCCCCTCATGGTTTCCTTAAGGACATGTATGGCTGAGGAATCCCCTAAGCAGTAGTGCCCATCCCGATGATGATCCTTAGGCTAGGTCCCTTATGATAGGTGTTTAGGGACGTAAAGTGAGGATAACACGAACAGGTAATCAGGGTTATTGTTTGTTGATGAAATTAATAAATTTATTATGGGTTGATGAAATTAATAAATCTATTATTATTTGTAGGTTGAAAACCCTATATGCTCACCTGGCTCCCAAGCCTGAACCACTCAGCTTTTTATATTACAGGTAATGGACCCAAAGCATAGTTTGGATGATGACAAGGGATTTTGGGATTATAGGCCAGTAGATGTAAATATCTGTTGTAAGGCTTATAATGTACTGTTTATGCTTTTGATGTGTATTGGAACATGATATCCCGAGGTTTTGATATATAATGAAAATATATATTTCTTTAAGAAATGTTTTGATAAACTTTTATCATGTTTTGTTTTGGGGACAAATTTTGCAACATCTTTTAAAAAGATGACTCTGATTTTATTTTAGAAGCACAAATTAAATCGGTCTTTTCTGTCCAAGAAATTTGGGGATGTCACACTTAATACCTCCAGAAGCTCCTCAAGGTGAACTAGATACAGATTCTTGAAGCCCAATGTCACTCTAAGCTTGCTTGACAACTCCTTCTTCTTGAATGGACACTAAAATGGCCATAAATGCACTCCTTAAGCTCAAAGCACACTCTCTAATGGCATTAGGGTTTTTAGAGACGTTTGAAGGTGAAAGAGGTTGATTAGGGTGAGGCTCAAATAAGATAAGGATGCTTATAGAGGCCTTAAGTCTGGAAATTAGGGTTTGGACATCCGTCACGTATGCCCAGCATATGTGTTGTCCCTCCGCGATCATTCTTGCAAAGTACGCTAAGCGTAACCTTGAATACGCCCAGCATACTTAAGGGACTTATTATGCAACATTTAAATTTTCAAGGGCTTCAAAGGTTATACATGATTTGGAGTGTTACACATTTGAATATCACTATGAAATTGATTTTTGATATATGCACGAAAGTGAAGAAATTTGGAAAACACTTCGAATTTCATACGTAATAGGTACACCCATGGAAAATGAAATAATTGATCAAGAAAAATGACATAATATTTAATACCACTATGACTTATGACAGGATAAGTCCAAACATCAGAATGTATAATTTGAAAAGGAAACATAACATGAGTTTTAGATAAAGTGAAAGATAAACGAGTATGCTTCCCAAGTTGACAAGCATGACATAATAACTTAGAATTCCTTTTATTACAAGAAATGGAATTATTTGAAAGTAAATGTTGAAAGACTTGTTGGTCTGGATGTCCAAGTCTTTGATGTCATGTGGAATAACTTACACTAAGGAAAGATTGAGGAGTTGAAGAAGTAACTGGGTAGAGATCACTCGTACTATCACACCGAAGGAGGGTTTGTTTGGTCAAGAAATCCTTCACAGAAAAACCAAAAGCATCAAACTCAATAGAACATTTATTATCACGAGTAAATTTACGCACAGCAACAAGGTTTTTAATAATCTAAGGAGTAATAAGGACATTGTGTAAATGAAGAGTACGAAAAGGGTTATGACCAAGAGTGGATTGGCCAACATTGGTGACCGGAATACGAGATCCATTACCAACTAACACAGAAAAATTATTACACTTATTACTAAAGGAGTTGAGTATACCTAGATTATTGTGAAGGTGCGCGGTGCCCCCGGTATCCATATACCATTATGAGTTTCTCGGATCTTGAAGACTCATAGAACTAAATGCTGGAGGGAGCGAGGTGGCTTGATCTGCATTAGAGGGATACTGAAAAAATTGCATTGTGTGAGGCTGCATCTGATGGGTTTTAGCAATAAGAACTTTCCTATGTGCGCATGCAAAACCCTAATGCTTGGATCTAGGCTTTCTAATTAAACATGTTTTGAATCCAAGACTTCTAATGACTAATTATGTATAAGAACAATACAAAACAGATCTAGAATCATACCTTTGAATCTCTTGTTTGATCTTGTTGTCTTGGAGCTCTAGAGTCACAATTGTAACTCCTCTAATGGCTTCCAAACACCAAATAGCAAGGAGGATGATTTGAGAGAGAGGAGAGGGGAGGGAAGTCGGCCAGGGGTTCTCTACTTTTGATAAAGTGTCGATTTCCCTTTGCCATAGGGTCTATTTATACTTGTAGACTCCTTAAGGGTTACAACTTAAACCCTAGTTGGATAATCTTCTCTTAAAGCAATCCAAATCCATTCCTTAGATAGCCTTGGACGATTTTAAGCTATCCTTTAGCTTCTAGAATCTGTCCACCCCTATCCAATATGGATTTACAGTCTAAAGTTTAACTATCAAACAATTGACAGTTTATACCCTCTTATTTAATTAATCTCTTTAAGTCACTAATATCAATTAATTTATGACTTATATTAATCAAATAACAATATTATTATTCTTTATATTATTCTCATAATATATTAATAATATTTATTCTCTCTTAATAAATCATCCTATTAAGTTGCTATCGTGAAGGCAACCCAAAAGGACCATGCACAATCGGGTCAAATACTTGCCTAATATAGTTGCAGCCTTAGACACTATTCCAACAGTCTCCCACTTGGATAATTTTAGTAACTATATGCACAAGTACAATTCGATTTGCAATCGTAGCTCTCAAAGACGCTGTCAAACTCTGATCTAATCAATCTTGTCCTTTAGATAAGGGATCATACAGTCCTCTATTAGATATCATGCTGACAATTCTATGGAATGATCAGTCAAGCATTTAGGTTTCTCGATCTCTGATTTATTTGACATAGAACTTAATCGAACACATCAATTTAGTTCTGACCGGGCCCGGCACATAAGTCAAATCAAATCATCGAGCGGCCGAGATATCGCTTTTACCTACTTAGGATAAAAGTTACAGATAAACTTCGACTTATATGCATTTACTTATTCATTAATCAACTATACACAACAATGCGTTTTATAACACCGAGTTACTGATGCGTTTTCGCATTATCAATGTAAAATCAATTAACAAATAACAAACCATATATCTAGGTTTTAAGACTATATGATATTATCGTCTTGCGATCACCCTTTTATATCATATTCCATAAGGTGATTCCAGCAAGCGCGGGTTTGTTCCAATGCTCAAAACCAGTTCATAAGCACTCATGAACGTCGCAGCAACCCTTTACTATGTCTAATACCATTTAGACAATCTACGCACCAATTCACGACAATCTTCTCTCATATCTACTTCCAACATATGAACGATTGTGGACAATTTGAATAATTCGATTATTCTTAATAAACTCAATTATTCTGGAAGTCAAAACATGCAAATATGAAACAATAGTTAAACAATTAACATAAGATAGTAACATTACTCATAAATAAAACTCCTTTATTTAATCATCAAATGTTAATTACATTTATCTATTACACGTTCCTACTACTATCTAATTTATGCTAATATCATCCTTCAGCCCAATACTCCAAGCATTCTGCAGGTGCTTAACCCTGCTCAGTCCCTTCGTAAGCGGATCTGCTGGGTTATCTTCTGATGATATCCTCTTCACTACGAGTTGTCCTTCTTCTACACGATGTCTAATAAAGTGATATTTTCTGTCGATATGTCTTGATCTACCATGATCTCTCAGTTCCTTGGTCAAGGCAACCGCTCCTTCATTATCACAGAAAATCTCCATGGGCTCCTTTATGGCAGGTACAACTCCAAGATCACCGATGAAGTTCTTCAGCCATATTGCCTCCTTTGACGCTTCGCTTGCTGCAATGTAATCTGATTCGCACGTTGAATCAGCTACGGTTTCCTGCTTGGAACTTTTCCAAGTCACTGCTCCTCCATTCAGGGTAAAGACCCAGCCCGACTGCGAACGGTAGTTGTCACTATACCCTCGCACCTTCAAGTCATCACTCCCTTCGAGGACTAAGAACCATTCCTTCGTCCTCCGAAGGTACTTAAGGATGTTCTTCACCGCAATCCAATGGGCTCTACCAGGATTCCCTTGATATCTACTAACCATGCTCAAAGCAAAGGCTACATCAGGGCGAGTACAAGTCATAGCGTACATGATTGAGCCAACTACGGAAGCGTATGGTACTCGGCTCATTTCTGCTATTTCAGCTTCGGTACTCGGACTTTGAGTCTTACTCAACTTGGCATTACTTTGTATCGGTAATTCTCCCTTCTTCGAGTTTTCCATACTAAAACGTTTTAGTACCTTCTCTAAGTAAGTGTTCTGACTAAGTCCAATTAGTCTCTTAGTTCTCTCTCTTACTATCCTTATTCCCAAATTGTAAGAAGCCTCTCCGAGGTCCTTCATAGCGAAGCACTTCCTGAGCCATGACTTAACTTCCTACAGAGTCGGGATGTCGTTTCCTATGAGTAATATGTCATTGACATATAAAACGAGGAAGCTTACTATACTCCCACTGGCTTTGACATATACACAAGATTCATCATCGCTTCGTACAAATCCAAACTCTTTGACTTTCTCATCGAAGCAAAGATTCCATTTGCGAGATGCTTGCTTAAGTCCATAAATGGACTTCTCAAGCTTACACACTCTATTCGGATGCTTCGGATCCACAAACCCCTTTGGCTGAGCCATGTAAACATCCTCAGCCAACTTTCCGTTAAGGAAAGCGGTCTTGACATCCATTTGCCAAATCTCATAATCATGAAATGCTGCAATCGCTAGCATCACTCTAATAGATTTTATCTTCGCAACTGGTGAGAAGGTCTCATCATAGTCAACTCCGGGAGTTTGAGTAAAGCCCTTCGCGACCAATCACGCTTTATATGTGTGTATGTTTCCATCCACGTCGGTCTTCTTCTTGAAGATCCACTTGCACCCAACGGTCTTACGTTCGGGCACATTATCGACCAAATTCCAAACTTGGTTATCATACATGGATTGGATCTCGCTATCCATTGCCTATTTCCATTTTGCAGACTCCGACCTGCCATGGCTTCCTTATAGCTATTAGGTTCATCAAGATTTATTAGTGTCCCATCACTAATATACGTGTCCCCTTCGGTAGTAATATGTAAACCATAAAACTGGGGTTGAACTCTAACTCTATCGGAACATCTAAGAGGTAAGGATTCGTCAATCGGTTCAACCGGAGTTTCCTCCTCGGGTTGAGTGTCAGCGGTAGAGGTTCCTTCATCTATCGACTCTTGAATCTCTTCAAGTTCGATTTGCCTCCCACTGTCTCCTTGGCTTATGAGTTCTCGCTCTCGGAAAACTCCTCTCCTCGCAACGAAGACAACATTGTCCTTCGGTCTATAGAAGAGATATCCAAAGGATTTCTGCGGGTAGCCGATGAAAATACATCGCTCACTACGAGGTTCGAGCTTGTCGTGAGTATCTCGTCTTACGAAAGCCTCGCAACCCCAAACCTTGATATGTGCTAACGAGGGAGCTTCCCCTGCCCACATCTCGTGAGGTGTTTTGGCAACCTTCTTAGTAAGGACTCGGTTAAGGATATGGGCAGCAGTCTCTAAGGCATACCCCCAAAAAGAGATAGGTAGTGAAGCACGACTCATCATAGAGCAAACCATGTCCAACAAGGTTCGATTACGCCTTTCTGCCACACCATTCAATTGCGGTGTCCTAGGAGGCGTCAATTGTGAAACTATTCCACACTCCTTGAGATAATCATGGAATTCAAGACTTAGGTACTCTCCTCCTCGATCGGATTGAAGCATCTTGATTTTCCTGCCCAATTGATTCTCCACTTCATTCTTGAACTCTTTGAACTTTTCAAAGGTTTCTGACCTTTGCTTGATTAAATAGATATACCCATATCTACTATAATCATTGGTAAAAGTTACGTAGAAGCGGTTCCCATCCTTCTTGGTTGATCTAAATGGTCCACATACATCGGTATGTATTAGGTACAATAGACCCTCACCCCTTTCACACGTACTTGTGAAGGGTGACTTAGTCATCTTTCCAAGTAAACAAGACTCGCACGTGTCATCTTCCCTAAGGTCGAATGACTCCAACACTCCATCCTTTTGGAGTTCGGCTATGCGTTTCTTGTTGACATGTCCAAGACGACAATGCCACAAGGATGATTTATCCATACTAGTGGAAGAATCTATGTTTAAAACATCATTTCCTAAGTTATCAACAATCATAACAGTTTCATATATTCCATTACATGGTATAGCTTCAAAGTAAAAGACACCATTTAGATAAGCTAAAATAGAACCATTCTCATTATTAAAAGAAAATCTAAAACCTTGTCTAAACAAACCATGAAATGAAATAATGTTTCTAGCCATTTCTGGCGAATAGCATTAATTGTTCAAATCTAAATATAAATTATTCCTAAGCACTAAAGAATACACTCCAATCTTGGTCACAGGCGATGATCTTCTGTTCCCCATGATTAGATTGATTCTTCCTTGCTCCACATCCCTACTTCTTCTTAGTCCCTGCATATTAGAACAAATGTGGTAACCACAACCGGTGTCAAGAACCTAAGAAATAGCATGATTAGAATTGTTAGATTTAATTGTGTATCTACCTGCGAAAGATGGTTTGATCTTTCCTTCCTTGATGGCTTGCAGGTACTCTGGGCAACTTCTCTTCTAATGTCCTATCTTGTGGCAATGGTGGCACTCTGCCTCCTTAGGATTAGGGCAGGGCTTAGCAGGATCAACTTTGTTCTCACTAGAAGAGGCACCATCTCGGGCTTTAACCTTGTGATAGTTCTTAGAAGAAGCCTTCCTCTTCTTTCCCTTTCCTTGACCAATAGCCAAGACAGGAGCAGCAGGTGGATTGGGAGTTGGTGCAATAGACTTGTCTTTGAAGTTGCTCTCAGCGACCCTCAAGAGACCTTGGAGTTTGCTTAGGGTGACCTCCTCTTTGTTCATGTGGTAGGTCATCCTAAATTGATTGTACATCGGAGGCAAAGAGTGAAGCACCATGTCGATCGCCAAGTCTTCCCCAAAGTCAACATTTAACTTGCGAAGGCGGTCGACATACCTTTGCATCTTTTGCAGGTGCACGGTAAGAGACTCACCATGACCCATCTTAGCGGAAATCATGTTAGTGAAAATCTCATAACGCTCTTGTCTCGCGTTTTGGTGGTATCTCTCCAATAAGTCTTGATGCATCTCGTACGGGCACATGTCCTCATAGGACTTTTGGAATTCGGAGTTCATGGTGGCTATCATGATGCAATGTACCTTCGTTGCATCGCGCTCATGAGTTTCAAAAGTGGTAATTTCAGCCGGAGTAGCGATTTTAGGGTTGATTTTCTCGAGCTTCTCATCGAGGACATACTCCTTATCCTCATAGCGAGCAATGGTGCGAATGTATCTTATCCATTCGCTAAAGTTCGTTCCATCGAAAGTAACCTTTTGACAAAGGCTCATCAATGTGAAAGAACTAGCAGCAGCGTTGTTTGCGTTCGACATCAACAAATAGAAAGGACAAAGATAGATTAGAATATGAATCCCTAATTATCACCAAATAAGAAAAATTAGGGCTAGGATCCAACAACAATATTTACATATTAGAAAAGGGGTGCCGTAATCCAACATGCAAATAATATGAAGGTAAGTGAATGACGATTCACTAATTCTCCACCATAAAAACTAACTATAAGTCCTAAATGTATTGAGAATTCCTAGGTTCGGATGAGATTCATTGAAACTATTCAATGGCATGTTTAAATCTCGATATGCCCCTCTTGTTTGTGACTGGGATACCGAGGATCACAAAGCGGGTGTGAATTACCATGCAAATTCACATGGTGCCTTCATTGTAACGATCACCAATTCAATGTGCCGGTAAACCACACACACTCCATCGAACTATGATAAACAATGAATCACCCTTTGCCACCTTTGCTTAGAACCAATTAGTGTGCCGGTAAACCACACACGCTCCACTAACTTCTTAGCAAGGGTGCAAAGTGTAATTTCATGGGATTGCATCAATTCACTTTTCCTAAAGTAACTTAGATTGGGAAATTTTAAGAATGTGTAGTTACTTTGTATTTCATATGAAACTTTTAATGAGAGGATGAGGTTGCCCTATCCTACCCGTTCGGCTAACGACCCTCCACCGATCAAGCAAGCGGTGGGTATGAGTGTACACCCATTAAGCGCCATTTTATAGGCCACAACCTTATACCCACCTTATAGATCGGCTTCGTGAATGAGGCCTACTAATGGTAAGACTAGCATTTTAGTTATATATTTATATATATATATATATATATATATATATATATATATATATATATTAATCTTGTAATATTATATTAGTATAGGGTTATATTTTAAACTTTTAAAAACTTAGGGTTTGAAATTTAAATTGTCTAAATTAAAACTTTTAATTACAATACATAAATTTCAAAACTTGAGGACAAGTTTTAAACATTTAAAACATGGAGGATCAAATAACAAATAATTCTAATTAACAATTAATTTCCTAATTATCCATATTTGATTTATTCAAGATTTCTTGCAAGATAATTACCAAATTAATCAAAATAATTAGTTAATTATCATATAAGGAAATTAAATATTTTATTAGTTGATAAATATCTTTAATTAGATCAAGATTATAGTCATATATATCAAAAAATCGGATTAGGGTTGATCTAATATGATTAAGGTAAGTTTCCATAAGATAATCATGAAGAAATCTCGAATCTGGCCATTCCTGACGCTTGGACTCGCCGAGTGCACCAAAGGACTCGCTGAGTCAGGCTAACTCGCCGAGTCCATGACTCAGAAACACAAAAATCAAATTTTGCAGTTAAGTTTCAAACAAACAAGCAACAATTTATTAGAAACCAAGCTAGGCTCTGATACCACTGATGGGTTTTAGTCATAAAAACTTTCCTATGTGCGCATGCAAAACCCTAATGCTTGGATCTAGGCTTTCTAATTAAACATGCTTTGAATCCAAGACTTCTAATCACTAATTAGGTATAAGAACAATACAAAACAGATCTAGAATCATACCTTTGAATCTCTTGTTTGATCTTGTTGTCTTGGAGCTCTAGAGTCACAATTGTAACTCCTCTAATGGCTTACAAACACCAAATAGCAAGGAGGATGATTTGAGAGAGAGGAGAGGGGAGGGAAGTCGGCCAGGGGTTCTCTACTTTTGATAAAGTGTCGATTTCCCTTTGCCATAGGGTCTATTTATACTTGTAGACTCCTTAAGGGTTACAACTTAAACCCTAGTTGGATAATCTTCTCTTAAAGCAATCCAAATCCATTCCTTAGATAGCCTTGGACGATTTTAAGCTATCCTTTAGCTTCTAGAATCCGTCCACCCCTATCCAATATGGATTTACAGTCTAAAGTTTAACTATCAAACAATTGACAGTTTATACCCTCTTATTTAATTAATCTCTTTAAGTCACTAATACCAATTAATTTATGACTTATATTAATCAAATAACAATATTATTATTCTTTATATTATTCTCATAATATATTAATAATATTTATTCTCTCTTAATAAATCATCCTATTAAGTTGCTATGGTGAAGGCAACCCAAAAGGACCATGCACAATCGGGTCAAATACTTGCCTAATATAGTTGCAGCCTTAGACACTATTCCAACAGCATCGTGGGCTGAGCAGCTGAATACATGGCCTGAGGGGATTGGACTGCATTGCTATTGGGCCAGGTAGAGTTATTAGGAGCCGAATTAGGCCAATATTGTTGTGGGTTGCATTAAATGTGTTATTATTAGGCCATTGAGCCCCGCTCGGCATCGAATCATAATATGGAAAGCATACAGACATTCCTCAGGCATCCCCCGACAACATACTGTAATTCGGAAAGCATACAGACATTCCTTAGGCATCGCCCGACATCGGACTGTAATCCAGAAACATACAAATACAGACACATGCAAGAATCACGAAGACATCAAGCAAACCAACATTCCTCGGGCACTGCCCGACATTGGATCATAATCCAGAAACACATAACATAAATATGGGCCAGCATAGGTGCCTTCGACCTGTTCAAATAGGAGGAAACTCACCTCGCAAAGCTGAATCTCACAGATAATCCTCTGGCTGCTAGCTGGTAGATCCCCGAACTGTTGATCTCTCAACTCCTCGAGATACTAATCATCATATAAACTAGTTAAGTTCAGGATTCTCATAACTTAACCATAAGTCCACACTGGGGTAAAAGACCATTTTACCCCTCACATACTCTTGTCCCAAAATGAACTCTACTCAACTCTTGGCCTAAAAAGATAAACACTCCTACAAGGCCCAATACATGGCCCAATTTCCAATTGGGCTTAATCCCTTCACATGGGTTTCAACCTAAGGCCCAATAATGCTTCTCTAGTCCAAATATTCAATTCTAGATGACCCACTAAGGCCCAAGATACCAGCCCATGGAAATGGCCCAACCCAAGGGCCAAACAACACAAAGCCCAAATTCGATGAGTAAACGGGGCGTACTCCTTTGTATGCTAAGCGTACAGGCTGTATGGCTTGTACGCCCAACATACTGCTCTGTTAAGCCATTTATACCATTAAGCACTTAATACTTTGTTCCAGAGGCTAATATCACATATCCAAGTCCTCTTTAACGTCTTAATCCATAAAGTCACTGACTTGGTGACTTTTACAAAACCCAAATGAACCTAAACTCAAAGTATAGCAATCTACTTCCATGAAAATGGCTATAACTAAATCATGGAAGGATTTTAATCCCAAAGATGACAACTTTATGATTCAATGACCTAAATAACACTGAGAATGGAAATTCTAAGCTTCATAAACTATAAGGACTCGTGACACTTCATCAATGGGACCAAAAGGGTCCATAAACCCATACTTCAAGAGATCTAAGCAAATAAACACCAAGTTCAAAGCTTTATACCTTATATAAATGCCAAATGTTGATAAGGTTCTGGATATATAAGCCTTTGCTCCTTTGCTAATGCTTCAACAATGGCCACCTTTCTTCAAAACACTAAGATGCACTCCAAAATGGTCTTCTAAGCTCCAAGATCACTCAAGTATGGATTAGGGTTTCGAAGTAGCTGCTTTAGGGTGAGAGGGAGGCTAGTCTTTGAGGCATAATGTTCCTTATATAGTGTCATACCCTAAAATTTAGGGTTTTAGTCTGAATGGAGTACGCTCCGCGTATCTCTTTGTGCGCTCGGCGTACTCACAAACCACCCGCAACCATGCAGCCTTCTACGTTGGGCGTAACCAGCCAAACACGCGCATGCATTCCTTGCATGTGTAGGACTGATTTGTCACTTATCTCCATCAGGGACCAAAATTGTCAATAACTTCAAAGTGTCATATCTTCCTCATCTGAGGTCCGTTTCCAACGAACCTTATATCCATGAAAAGGTGGCGAGAAGCCCTACGCTCAAACAACATGCCCAAATCTTAAAACCTTCCGAATAAAACCCAAAACCCATAAAAGACCGAGACATCCATTTACAATCATACCCTTGGCTTCCGAAGACACAAACAAATACTTAGGTCACTCATGCCATGACCCCCACCTCCGAACTAGGCCAAATCCTTCCTTTCCCAGGCCGCAGTCTCGAGCAGCGAAACACTTTCAAAACCAGGTGTTACATTTAAAACCGAGTGTTACAAGTTAAATATATGGTATTATTTCAGGGGGCACAGGGTATTCGGGACGGAGCGCCCCGTACCCGCCCCCAAACCCAAACCCGAACACAAACACATTTTAAAAATGCATGGAAAACAAGATTCAACAGGATCAGAGTCTCACTGAGTTTTTGACATCCCTACTCAACATGTTGTAGGTATAACAATGCATCTTGTCGTGATCCACATGATTAATCAACCTTGATATATTTTCATAGTTTTGGTTTCACTCAAGTTGGATCATGCATTCCTCACTTGAGTTCGAGGGGATATTAATGTACTAATTTTGTATTATCATATAGTTTGGGTTTATTTTTTGTAGTTATTGGTAATTAGAAGCTTTTATTATAATAAGCATTGACGGGTCTTCATAAGGGCCAGGGGGGTTGTGCCCCCCCCCCCCCCCTGTTCTTTTTTCATAACAAGTCCATTACTATTAAAAACTTTACATATTAGATCCAAAACAAAAAAATTTGACTATGGTCCCCCCTGTTCTTCAACTTTTTATATATATATATATATATATATATATATATATATATATATATATATATATATATATATATATATATATATATATATATATATATATATATAACTTTCGCCCCCCCCCCCCCCCCCCCAACTCAATTGTTCAAGCTCCGTCACTAATAATAAGCCATAAGTATATAGGTTTTTAATCCTTGTATAATTTTGTATGCTTCTTTAAGATCTTCGTTAATATACATAAGCGTGTGGCATGAAACTTTTGAGAGATTTTGAAAGTTTATCAGGTGAGTTCATACCCCTATAACTACGTTTTTAAATGTTTTTATACTCTTTTTTTAGGTGGGGGGGGGGGGGGGGGGGGGAATACAAGTACACACACGGTTATCCTCGTGTGAAAAACATCAATGTTTGTTGTATTTACAAAACATTTTTTTGTATTATCAGTGTTTGTTGTATTTAATCTACACATGAATTTTAAAATGAAGGGAAAATATCTAGTGTAAGTCTTGAGTCTGTAACATCTAATAAACAATATGATATGCTAATCTTTAAACTAATCAAAATTGTTGATTCATTCGTAATTCATCTAAAAACAATTGGTTATGTTTACCGACATATTTGTAGAGAAACCATATATTTCCAAAGAGTCAAAAATGTGCCTTCTCTTTAAGGGACGGGGCGTGTTAGATGGTAAGTTAATGGTTCTTTTTTTGTATTATCAATGATTTTTGTATTGAATTTAATGTAAACATATATTTCAAAATGAAGAAAAAAGATTTAGTGTACGTCTTGAGTCTGTGACATCTAATAAACAATATGACATGCTAATTTAAAATTGTTAATTCGTTTGTAACTCATCCAAAAAACAACTTATTATTTCTAATGACATATTTTTTAAGAAACCAAATATTTCTAATGACATATTTGTTGAGAAACCAAAGAAATGAAAATACATATTAATAACTGGCCAAGGGCTAAAATGAAAGTTTTTCTAAAAAAACAATGGCAAATGGGGAACAAAAAAATATTGGGGCTAAATGCAAACTTATACGTAAATGTTGGGGCTAAATGCAAACTGAGGAAAATGCAAAACCGACACGTCATCATGACCTGTTGGTGACCGGTCAATGACCCAAAAATGAAACATTTTCTAAAATATAATGGCAAATGAAGAACAAAAAATAAAGTTTGGGTTAAATCGAGATGAAGATGTACAAATAATGACTTTTAAGGTATTAACCCTACTACTTTCTTGTAAATATCTTTGTTGCTTGCAAAATTTGAAAGATTTTAGTAATTACATATTCTAATGTTTCACAAAAATGAAATAACAATCTCTTGTGCCATGATATCTTCCTATGAAACATGATTTTTCCAATGGCAAAAAGCCTCTGCTCATAAAGAGTAAAAGACTCGCAATGTTTGGACTTTTCACATGTAGTGGTACCAAGCACGAAATCCACCCAATTGAGAAAAAAGAAGGAAAAAAATGTGATGCCAAACAGCATACTAGTAAATGAATTATGAAATTATGCAAAACCGTGTTGGGCGAAATCAATTTTGACACGTCAGCATATCATGTCAGCATGCCACGTCATCAAAACTGACACATCATCATGTCACATCAACATGTAACTTGGTTAACCGGTCAAGTGGTCAGAATTGTAACAAATTGAAAAACACAGTGTCAAAATTGACACAAAAAAAAATACGGTGTCAAATTCGAATTTTTATATAAAAAGAGTGTTTTTTTATGTCATTTACCCTTATATAAATTGACTTATCTAAATATGATTGTTTTTTTAGTAATAATAATTAAGCCAATTTTCAAAATATAAAAGAGTTTTTTTTTTGCTAAAAGCTATTTGAATAGCTTTTAGATTTGAAACTTTTTATTTTATCTAAAATTATAAGTTCCTAATGAAACTTTTTTTTCAATTTTTTATTAAGAGCTTTTAAAAATTGCATGCAAAACACACTCATTGTTTTCCAGTATGATGTTTTATTTAACAATAGTTATAATGTTTTTATCAATCTACGTAACCAAATAATTTGCTTACCAAATTATACATGCATAAGTCAAACCTTTTGATAACAAACTGAAACATAACGACACAAATTGGTAATAAAATCATTGTGTTGCATAAGTTGATAAAACTAGTTTCATCACATAAATAAATCATTTAAACCAATATCAAATACAATGATTACAAAAATCATCATGATAATAATAAATAAATTTAAGAAAAGAGTAAAATCATTGTGTTGCATAAGTTGATAAAACTAGTTTCATCACATAAATAAATCATTTAAACCAATATCAAATACAATGATTACAAAAATCATCATGATAATAATAAATAAATTTAAGAAAAGAGTAAAATCATTGTGTTGCATAAGTTGATAAAACTAGTTTCATCACATAAATAAATCATTTAAACCAATATCAAATACAATGATTACAAAAATCATCATGATAATAATAAATAAATTTAAGAAAAAAAAAACATAATAAGTAAGAGAAAAGAGTAAACAGAAAAGGACACTAATAGTAAATAACCAAACTCCCGACTACAAAATTGCGTAGCATTGCCGAAATGGAACATACACTAATGTTCAAATTGTCATATATATATAATAATATAATATTTATGTATAAAGGATAAAAAACCTTCTCCCAATGTAGTTTCAGAATCTTGAAATAAGCACTTAAAAACAAGAAAACCCCTACAAAAGATGATGCAACATGAAGCCCATTTTCTTCTACTCTTTCCCCAAAAAAAACTCAAATCTTGATCGAATTCCAATTTTCACATCTGTGGCCCAAGTGGCAACCGGTTCATCATCTGATGGTAAATGGGTGCACCAGGGTCCGACATGGGCTCCACCTTCGGTTCACCTTTTGGCAACATCAACGGCTGTGGCTGACCTAAATAATGATGAACAGGAAGAACAGGCATTTTCCCATGGCTATGGTGATGGTTAGCCAGACTGAGACCCATATGAGCCAACCCACCCGGTCCTTGTTGGCTCATTGGATACCCGTTGTATCCATGGGTGGTCCCACTCCCAGTGGGACCACCCATTTGACCATGACCACCACCAGGTAAACCATAATGATGGTTTACCTGAGCCTGAGCCCTATCGAAGCGGGCCATGGCGGTTTGCATACGAGATGGCTCAGGCATCGATAGGGCTTCTGGAGTCATGTTGTTGTTGTTGTTGTTATTAGCATGACTACTGTTACGTGCAGCTGGCACATCATGGTTGTGTTTCCCTTCGTAGGTTGTTATAACTGATTTTAAATCATGTGAAGCTCTTTCCACATGTTTCCTCACTGTGCATCCTGTGCTTGTACACTTGTAATAACTCCTGTCAAATTTAATTTCAAAAAACACCAATTCATGTCAAAAAAAAAAAAAATTAATTTTGTCTTTTACCCATAATAGCAATGTACTTACATTTCTTTACTTATACAGTAAATTAGGTTTTTGTATTATTTAGAATAATAATAATAATAAAAATAAAAATAATAATAACCTGGGATTTGGGTTTCCTTTGACAACTTTTTGTCCATATTTACGCCAGCGGTATCCATCATCAAGAATGTCCACTTCACTGGTTGTTTGCACAACTACCCTCGGCTCCCTTATGGCCCGGGTGGCCCCACTTACATCAGCTGCATATGCTTCAACTTTTCTAAAAATATCAAAAAAAACATTTTGATATTAAAGGGTGTTTGGATAATTAAAAGTGATTATGTAAACAAAACAGTTTTGTTGCAGCTAGTATCAAACTGATTTTTTCACCCCTAAATGAACAAGTAGTAGGTTACTCAAACCCTAATTAAAAAGTGTAAGAAAGATTATTAAAACCTTCTTTTAGACTCGGATTCATCTCCTTCACCATCATAACCAAGTGACACGCTGCCATGTGTCGCACGGTCATCTTCTTCGTCATTTGAAAATGTAGAGGACCCATCCACAGCATCACTAGATTCAAAATGACCGTTTTGCCCCTGCATAGCCATCCCAGAAGACGTCACCTCATAATTACCTTCCTGCCCCCACTGGCCACCATTCCCACCTTGGTCATTTCCATCACCTTGCATGTCACTTAACATGTTTGAACATCCAAGTCCAGATCTTTTAGTGGGCCCGAGTTTGGGATGATTGTGGGCCCCTTTGTAAATAATTTCAGTTATATGACCCTCGTGGGACCTTTCAACTTTCTTTTTAACAGGACAATTTAAATGAGTGCATTTGTAATAGCTTCTTGGATACTCACTTCCCTTCACTTGTTTCTGTCCATATTTCCTCCAATTATATCCATCTTCAGATGAGGCACTGTTGGAATTATTACCAATATCTCCATTTATTCTTTGATCTGCATCATCTTCATGATGTTCTTGAGATCTTTCAGAACTGCCATTAAGAAAGCCTGAGCGAATATGGAGTGAAGATGTTTCATTTTGTGTTGGTTCAATCTTTTGTGGAGGGAATTGTCTTTCAGATTGAACTAGAGTTTCATTATGTTGAAAAGATTGTGTAGACATGAAAGGTGGATTCACCTAAATGATCCAAAAGAAACAATCATTAATGTTTAAAAAAATATCCTGAGAAAATAACTTTTAAAGGTATGTTTACTCTGCTTACATGATCACGAGATACAGGAGCTGAATCTGGGAAAGGCTTAAAGGCAAAAGAAGTGTTATTAGTGTCCTCAAAGAAATTTTCTTTAACCCTATTAGAGGAATCCAAGAACATCATGGAGCTTCTACCATTACCATTTGGAACAAATTGGAACTTTCCAGTAGTTGGAGATGGTTGAACCTACAACAGAAAGAATCGATTGAGATGATTTAGTATAGTAAATTACTAATATACCCCTAGTTTATCTAGTGAGCTTACCAATGAGTTGGAAAGGAAAACAGGTGATTCCAGAAAAGAAGTTGGGCTAACACCAGGTGAAAATAAATATGGAGATTGTTGAGTTTGTGAATTATCAGAAGATTTTATAATCTCTGTATTCAACCTAGGAGCATTATGACCAGCTCTAGCTGCCATTCTTTCAACAAGAGGTGCCCTTGAGCTCGTTTTTTGATCACCAAACTCACTTGATTTTGTGGCATCACCATTTTCAGACCCGATTTGGGGATTTGGTCCAGGGAAAGTGAACCCGGTGTCGTTATTGGTATCATGTTTTGGAGGGTCGGGTACTGATCTTGAACCAGGATCATCCCCCAACATAGCTGCAAAAAAAGACCTAGGGCTAGGGCTCGGAGGCATCCAATCGCCAATTATCCCACCATGATCGTCAAATCCACCCATGAAAATCGAAAGCTTTCTTCCTTGATTATCTGTTCAGTGGTTTGTTAGTTTTTCAGACTTCGAAATTTCACACAAAATCGAAACAGTGATGATGGTGTTTTATGTACGAAATCATAGTGTTTTGGTCGTGTTTTTTTTGGAATCGTCAAGCTTTAAACAGTAATGATAGTGTTTTTATGTACGAATTAATCGATTGCGAAATAACAACAACAAATAAATGTACAGATTTAATTTCCGCTTTTGGTAAAACGATAAACCAAAAAAAACATTTGAATCGTCTACCCGATTGAAGTGGGTAGACCACAATAATAGAAGATAATACAGTTTTTCTAAAATGGGAATCGAAAATCGATGATATTCAAACATTCGCTTTTCACATATTCTCGTGGATTACGCCCAATTTTGCAATCCCGAACCAAAAATCGATATCCGAAAACGATCTAGCTAAAGGGAATTCATTAAAACCAGAGATCTGAATGGGATTGCAAAATCCAACCAACTTCAAATCAAATCTATCATTTCTTTCACACGAACAATTAAGGGTATAAACTACAGAAACTAAAAATGGAAATCCAATTGAAGAATCGATGGAAATGATTGAAAAAACATGATTAAGGGTTGTGATACGAACCTGGAAAACAACACACAGACAGTCAAGGGTAAGCTGATAACAAAGGAGACCCTTTTGTCTCCTCTGATTAGTTGATTCTCTGTGATTAACAGGCTTCCATTCGATTAAAGAAGTAATTTCTTGACAGAATTTTTTTGGTAATTTTCCCTTTTGTTTTCCCACCTCAGCCCCCTTCTCTCTTACAAATCTTATTGCAGAGAAATTTATAAATAAATAAATGTATGGTTTGTTGGGGTGGACCCGAAATGATTGGAATTTTAAGGGTCTACCAGAGAGAGTGAAAAATAATTTCTTTTCTAATTTTTGTTTCTTTTGTCTATCCTTAAAGAAAATATTTTTATTATAAAATTTCCTAATTTAAAAGAGAAAAAAATTTACTTCTCATGTAATAATTTCCAACACATGATTATAAAGTAGGGACGGTTCTGAAACTGGACCAAACCAATTTTGAACCGGGATAATTGAAGATCGATTAAAAAAAGAATATGAAAAAACCAAAAAACGACGATAACATATTAGAGGAATCAAGAATTTGACCGACTTAAAAAGTTCATCATACTATAAAGGCAAAAATTATTATTTTTTAGATTTTTTTAATTATTTATAGGGAAAATGACACTATAACACAACAAAATTTCAACTTTGTCCCGAATTGGTCACCGAAGTTATTTTTTGCGCAATTAGTCAAACTTTAAAATTACACGTCAATTACGTCATTTTGAACAAGATAACTGGATGAGCCGGTTAGATTGCTTACAAGTATTTTATAAATACGAATAAAAAGAAATGTGAAGGCCACATTAGTAATGTCACGTAATTATCAGTGTAAGTGAGAGGAACTTAAGTTAAGCTATTATTCATCGTTTCATTATCAGTACTCCAGAACCTCGAGAAAGAGCTAGGGTTTTCAAGTATCTACAAAACGAAGTGAAGTAGCAGGCAAGCAGTAGCTATGTCAACCTCGAACCCCCCTGTGATGTGTCCTATAGTTGAACTCAACTTTAACCATGTGTTTATTAGTTGTCCTTTCTCTTACACTAACGATATGAAATTTACATTCACATATCATGATTTTTATGGTGTGGCATGCACAAAGTGTATTACTTTTCTCATACGTTTCATGCAATTAGATTGTAAGAAGATATACTACTGTGAGCCAGGTGCTCCCCTTTTGAGTGGCATTATGCCTATTTAGAATGATGTGGACTATGTAGGTTCCATATTTTATGTATATGGAACTGGTGACCAAATATCCCTTTATATGGACCATATTAAATATTAGTGATGGAATATAGGATATGTTTGAGTCTAAATGAGAAGATGATGACCATGATTCTTGTATTATTGGTGAGGATGATGGCATAGGTACCCTTAAGGATGTGACAGTGGATTTTAATGAGAAAGTAATGACTATGAATAGAACATGTAATGATGAATTATTGTCTAAATTGTGTGTCCAATATGAGGGGGAGCAGGAGGATACCAATTATGATGTAGAAGATGAGGATGAAAGTGAACCCACAATTCAAGTTCATGCCATTTTTAATGAGTCAACACACTCCATTTTTAATGAGTCAACACATTAGAAGAAACAAAAGCTCATACTTGATATTATATTTAAAGATCCAACTCAAGTAAAAACTATATTGTGCAACTATGTCGTAGCCAATGGGTACCAATTGTGCTTTGATATATGAGAAAGAGGTTATTTGTGATTTATTAATATATTATAAGTATAATATATTAATTGAGAAATCATATTATTTAATTGGTATTGATTTAGAATTAATTTGAAATTAATTTAGTGATCAAAAGAGACTAATTAAATTAACGGGGACTAATTAGGCAAATCATTATTAATATAGTTTGGGCTAATGATCCATGTTGATTAGAATGGACTAAGAGTTAGTCCAAAGGGCTTATCATATAGATTATTGGATTCTAGGCCCAAGGAAGTGAATCAGGGTTTATAAGTTGAAACCCTAGGAATTCCACACTATAAATGTAACCCCTAATGCACCTAAAATTGGTCTAATGATTCCTAGTTGAACCCTAGCCGATTTTAGTGCTTCATGACCTCTCTCTTATAATCCTCAATTTTTTTCATGGTGTTTGTGACTTGTTTGAGGCATAACACTTGGGGTGCTAAGCTCTTAAAAGGCCAAGAACTACAAGCTACAAATAAAAGGTATTCTTTTAACTAATTTTATGTTTCATGTATCAAAATTGAATGCTAGTTAGGCTTCATGCTTTCGAAAATGAATATTACATGTATAACTAGAGAAAACTTAGATCCAAAGCATTAGGGTTGTATGTGCACCATAGGAGTGTTATAGTACATAAAACCCAACAGTGGTATCAGATTCATGGGTGTTTTCTGTTATATAGATGCATTGTTTAATTGTTCAAAGTTGAAAAAATGGAAATCTGCCTTCTGCCAGGATGAACTCGACGAGTCCGCTATGGAACTCGACGAGTTGGACAGTTTGTTGGCAGATTTTCAGGTTTTTTGGCCATAATTGGATTAGGATCATTACCATGAAGTGTTTTGTATCATAAAATCTGTTTTTTCTGATATGGTAGTGATCAACCTCATCTAATTAAAAGATAAATGTCAAATATTAAGATAAGTACAAGTTATGATAAGCTAATTATTTGTATTATTTGATTTATCTACATGTATTGTAATTAGGTCAAATTGATAAAATATAATATGATTATTTTATTGGTTAAAATTTGATCTAAATGTTTTTTGAAGAGTTACAAAACTTGCCATCAAGTTTTGGAACTCAAATTTTTTTAAGGAGTTACAAAACTTGCCATAAAGTTTGGAATTTAAAAGGTTTTCAAGAGTTACAAAACTTGCCCTCAAGTTTTGGAAATTGAAAAGTCTCATTTATAAAATATTGAATTCTAAAAACCTAGTAATTTGAAAATGTGCAACTCTTGGGTTCATAACTTAAAAAATGAATTAAATAGTTTTAATTTTGAATTTTGTATTTAGAACCTTGATGTCAAATTACATTCTTATGGACTTTATTAAATTGATTAAATGTTTAATTAAAAGAGAAAGTTAATAAATCCATAATCATATGAGTTGAAGTTAATTAAATTAAAAGTTTAATTTATTAATAAATTAAACCACCTAGTATTTTACAAGTGTAAAATACACCCTTATACTATATAAAATTAAAAGTTTAATATATTATATATGTATAAGTAAAAAAGTTAGTCTTACCGTTAGTAGGCCTCATTCATGAAGTTGTTCTAATAAGGGGTGTTTAAGGAAGTAGCCTGTAAAATGATCGTCATTGGGTATCCACTTTTACCCACCGCACCCTTGACCAGTGGAGGGTCGTTAGCGAACGGGTTTAATAGGACACTTGTAACACCCAAAAATTTCAAGCCAAATTTGAACTGTTAAAAACATTTCAAACCATTTAAATCATTACAACTTTGTTTTCAAAATGTAAAATATCAGAGTTTTCCCAGAAACATAAACAAAACATGAGGAGTTGTACGATCATGCCTTCGCCTTGTCGCGATCCCCTGATGTACCTGAAACAATAAACTAAAACTATAAGCCCGAAATCTTAGTGAGTTCCCCCAATATACCCATACCCACAACAATACATAGAGAATCATAAACAACATACTACGGGTCCAGTCAACCATCGGGTTGGAATACCCCAGGCCCACAACCAACAGGTTAGAATGTCAACATACTATGGGTCCAATCATCCTTGGGATGGAATACCCCAGGACCACAACCAACAGGTTGGAATGCCCACATACTATGAGTCTAGTCATCATTGGGATGGAATACTCACGACCCACAACCAACAGGTTGGAATGCCCAGGTCTATTGGCCTCCGCACAAAGCAGATAAGCCTCAACCGCCAAACAAACATGTGCATGTATGTATAACAGATAATCACATAACAGTCTATAGATAACAATTGATCTTACAGATCATACCACATACTAAATAATATTATCATACCCTCTAGGATCCCGATCTAACAGATCATACCACATACCACATAATATTATCCTATCCTCTAGGATACCGATCTAACAAATCATACTAGCATAACATAACCAGATAATAATCCAAAGGGTCGGCCTTGATGCCTTAGACCCTTGAGTGTAGTGAGGATAACTCACCTCGCAAGTAGTGTTGAAGTACTGCAAATCTCTGACTGTTGTCTCACCGGATATCTCACCCTATCACACAATAAATACTAAGTTAATACCCATCATGGCCTTCTTGACTAAATGTCCCCACCATGCTCATAAATTCCTAAAATGTCCCATAAGTCCAATAGTCAACCCTTGGTCAAAGTCAAAGTCAACTAACATGGTCAACAGTTCATGTTGACTTCAACTCGTCGAGTACCCTCAGCTACTCGCCGAGTTCCTTACATAACTCGCCAACTTGCTGAGTCACTTGAGTGACTCGTCGAGTTCCTAGTGTCAGTATCCGTAAACTCGCTGGCCAACTCGTCGAGTTTTCCCCTTATAACTCGCCGAGTTAATATGTGTCCAAAGGTTGGGAAAACCCTAGCCGACTCGCTGAGCCCACGACAATCTTCATTGGACTCGCCGAGTCGACCATGCGAATCACCGATCCAGCTTCCTAAGGCTCCAAATTGCAGATCTAGCTTCCCAAGTCATGTTTATCACGTAAAGTTGCAAACTTTACGTGCATGCAAAGCTCTAAAGTCTTAAAATGACCAAACCAAGCTTGTAAAGAAGTCTCGCACTTGAGGGAAGGCTCATACTTGTCAAAGCTGATAACTTTATGGACCTATTTGCCAAAGGGAGTCCAAATTTGAAGTTGAAACTTCAGATCTTGGCTCAAACACAAGAAACTTTTCCTAAAACCCACCCAAAAGAGATTTAAGATGAAATGAGCCAAGGTAACAACCAAATACCTTCAAGAAGGTGTCAACTGAAGTAGATCTTTTATTCCCATGAGTTCCTTGCTTCAATTTACTTGTTTCCCCAAGTGTTTCCTCACCAAGATCCTTCTTCCAAGCTTTAACACACCAAAGAAACATATACTGACACACGATTTAGGGTTTAAGAGTGTCAAGGAGCTGTAAAGGGGATGATGGGGGAGGCCAATGATCCTTTAAATAGGGTGCAAAACCCCGAAATTTAGGGTTTCATCTACCAGCTCCTACTCATTGAGTCCCTTCTTGGACTAGGCGAGTAGGTCACTAAAACACGTGGACCAACCCGCTGCTACTCGACGAGTAGGGAAACCAACTCGTCGAGTAGAGACCTTGAAATCAAGAAAATTCTTATATAAAAATCAATATTTGAGAATCCGGGCGTTACAATTCTCCCCCACTTAAACTAGACTTCGTCCTCGAAGTCTGCCGCGGTGAACAGCTCCAGATAGTGCTCCCACATCTCTGCCTTCGGCTCCCATGTCCACTCGGACCCCCTCCAATGCTCCTGCTGTACCTTCACCAAAGGTATCTCCTTGTTCCGCAAAACTTTCATCTTCCTCTCCAGTATGGCCACAGGCCTTTCCACGTAATTTAGGCGCTCATCGACCTGAATGTCATCCAACGACACCACTACCTTTTGATCCATATTGCACTTTCGCAACTGTGAAACATGGAAAGTGATGTGGATCCAACTAAGATCCTCTGGTAGCTCTAGCATGTATGCCACCTTGCCAACCCTGACAATGATCCTGAACGACCCAATGTAACGGGGACCTAATTTCCCCCTCTTCCTGAAGCGGATCACACCCTTCCAGGGTGAGACCTTCAGAAGTACCATATCACCTACCTGAAACTCTAACTCAGATCGGCGTCTGTCGGCGTAACACTTCTGCCGAATCTGAGCGGTCTGCACTCGCTGCCTAATCTACTGAATCTTCTCGGTAGTATGCAAGACTATCTCCGTCCATCCCATCACCCTGTGTCCGACCTCACCCCAACAAACCGGGGTGCGACATCTCTGCCCATACAACATCCCGAAAGGCGGGGTACCAATGCTGGAATGATAGTTGTTGTTATAGGCGAACTCTGCAAGCGGTCTGTGGGAATCCCAGCTCCCACCGAAGTCAATGACACACGCCCTCAACATGTCCTCGAGGGTCTGAATGGTCTGCTCGCTCTGAACGTCTGTCTGCGAATGGAATGTTGTGCTGAAGTGCAACCATGTGCCCAGTTCCTTGTGGAACTTCTGCCAGAAACGGGAGGTAAATCTAACATCCCGGTCGGAGACAATGGAGACCGGAACCCCATGATGAGCCACGATCTTGCGGATGTACATGTCGGCCAACGTCTCAACCAACAAACTCTCCTGAATTGCCAAGAAATGAGCACTCTTGGTCAATCGATCTACGATGATCCATATAGCATCAAATCCCTTTGTCGTCCTCGGCAACTTGGTAATGAAGTCCATCGTGATTTGTTCCCATTTCCACATAGGAATCTTTAGAGGCTGTAGCATACCATGTGCCCTCTGATGCTCGACCTTGACCATCCTGCAGGTCAAACATCTCTCGACATACCAAGCGATTTATCGCTTCATACATCGCCACCAATAACTCAAACTTAGGTCTTGATACATCTTAGTATCCCCCGGGTGAATAGAGAAATGAGACTTATGAGCCTCCTCCATGATTGTATGTCTAACCCCACCAAGTATCGAAACCTATACCCGACCCCATCGGGTCAATAATCCCCGACTATCCTGCACAAAGCGGGTGTTTTCACCCTTGATCCTCTATAACTTCCAGTTCTCTCGTCGCATGCCCTCAAACTGAGTATCCTTGATCAAGCTCATAAGCGGAGAATCCACCGATATCCTCATACATACCGTTGGGGTGGAAGACCCAGCTGACTTGCGGCTCAAAGCGTCCTCCACCATGTTCGCTTTACCGGGGTGGTAAAGGATCTCGCAGTCGTAGTCCTTAACTACATCCAGCCACCTACGCTGTCTCATGTTCATGTTCGGCTGATCCATGATGTGTCTCAAGCTCTTGTGATCCGTGTATATGGTACAACGGACCCTATATAGGTAATGTCTCCATATCTTGAGAGCGAACACCACCGATTCCAGCTCCAAATCATGTGTAGGATATATCGTCTCATGCGGCTTCAGCTGCCGCGACGCATAGGCTAAGACCCGTCCTCTCTACATGTGGACCGCCCCCAAACCTGTGATGATGCATCATAAAACACCACAAAATATTCCACTCCCTCCGGGAGTGTCAAGATTGTAGCCTCGCACAAACACTGACAAAGAGTTTTAAACGCCCTCTGATGCTCAGGGCCCCACTGGAAATCCACCCCCTTCCTCGTTAGACGAGTGAGGGGTACTGCAATCTTAGAGAAATCCCTAATAAATCTTCGGTAGTACCCTGCCAATCCCAGGAAGCTCCTGATATCCAAAGGAGACCTCGACACCTCCCACTTCATGACTGCCTCGATTTTGGCCGGTTCAACCAAAATCCCCTCCTGGTTAACGAGATGTCCGAGGAACTAGACCTCTCGCAACCAAAACTCACACTTTGAGAACTTGGCATACAGCCGCTCTCGTCTCAGAACTCCCAACAACTCCTTGAGGTGCTCCTCGTGCTACTCTCGGGTCTTGGAATACACCAAGATATCATCTATGAACACAATGACCGAGCGATCAAGCATCAGTCTGTAAACATGATTCATCGTGTCCATGAATACTTCCGGCGCGTTGGTGAGCCCAAATGGCATCACCACGAACTCGTAATGACCATAATGAGTCCGAAACACGGTCTTCTCCACGTCCACCTCTCTGACCCGAACATGATGATATTGTAACACCCGATTCCTGGTATGCAGTTAATTCAAGCATTTCTTGTGTTTTCTCTAGGACTCAACGAGTCGAAGGCCCGACTCGTCGAGTAGAGTCGAGATCCGCGGACAGTTTAAGTAACCTACTCAACGAGTCGGAAGACTGACTCGACGATTAGGTGTTGTTTGGGTAAAACCCTAAATTGATGGTTTTCACCCTATATAAACACCATATCTCAACCTCCATCATCCCTTATACTCCTAGAAGACATCATATCGAAACCCTAGCCGTTTTTGTGTGTTCTAAGGCTATTTTGGTGCTTTTTGGTGGGTTGTGAAGTGTGAGAAGAGGAAAGGAGCTTGTGAGACCAAGGGGAAACAAGAAGATCCAGAGTTTGGAGCTTATTTTCAGCTTATTGGAGGTATGAAGCTAAACATTTGTCTATAGATCTTGATTTTTGGGCCTTTTCCTTCATCTTTCTAATCGCTAGAGAGGTTGTATTCGGGATTTAGTGTTGGAAGTCAATGTATGCATTAGATCCAGGTCTATTGGGGGTTTTATGGCACAAAGGTGCCCATTTTGTTTCCATGAACACCCCTTGCACCTTGGAGGCCATCTTTTATGGCTTTTTGGGCCAAAGACCCCTTTCATGTGTACCGAGTTTGGAACTTTACGTGTAAAATGGACACTAGGAGGCCAGATCTATGGGTTTTGGTGTGTTAACACCCATTAAATCGACTGTATAGTGTTGGTCAAGGATGGACTCGAGGAGTTGTTCTTGGGACTCGACGAGTCGCGGTGTATTGACCACCAAATCCTTTCTGTGGATGGGCCAGTTGTTAGCGAGGAAGTCTCGTAGATGTTTAAACACAAAAAGGGACCTGAGAATCATGGGACTCGACGAGTGTATGAGCA
Source organism: Lactuca sativa (assembly GCF_002870075.4). Lineage (NCBI taxonomy): Eukaryota > Viridiplantae > Streptophyta > Magnoliopsida > Asterales > Asteraceae > Lactuca > Lactuca sativa. Next base: position 204,157,921 of record NC_056629.2, on the reverse strand, counting down.
GGCTCGGCGAGTCCAAGGCAATCTCCCAATCTTTGAAGATGGACTCGACGAGTTGTTCATAAAACTTGGCGAGTCGTAGACCGGACACATTCTTATGAAGGAGATGATCTCGTCGATTTCAAGGAAGAACTCGACGAGTCGGATGAAAATGGTCCCGATGGTTTGAATGAAGGAGAACCCGTCGAGTTCTTGCTAGACTCGACAAGTGAAGTCGGGGTTGGATCGGGTTAGTGGAGTATGGACTCGACGAGTTGGTAGAACAACTCGGCGAGTCAGGTCAACTGAGTGTTGACTTTGTCTTGTTTGGTATGACCCCTGTTAGGGTTGCATACTCAAATGAGTAACTTTGAATCATTGTCGTGTAGGGATCGAGGAGTCGAGGGTAGTCGACTTGTACGTTGAAGATAGTTCAGACACTGCACTACATCGAGGTGAGTTACCTTCCAGTAGGGTGGGTCTAAGGCCACAATTCCGACCCACCATCAGGGGTATTTGGTGGATAATTGTCTCTGTGATAATTATCTAGGTGTGCTTATGTGATATGGTCACGAGATATGCGTGTATGATATGCAATGTGTATGTTAGTGGTAGTAGTAGGGAATAGTTTTTCTCTGACATCGGTCGTTAGGATCGAAGGATAGGTCAGTACCCAGATATGCCTGACTGTATGATTATATCTTGATATTTTATGATAGCAGTAGGGGGAGAAATAGTCCCCGGTTACCGATGGAAAGATATCGATGACAGTTACCGGTTGAAAGATACCGATGGCGATTACCGGCTGAAAGATACTGATGGCAGATACCGGTTGAAAGATACTGATGATATGATATTGTATGTGGTATGATGGGGGAACTTACTAAGATTTGTGCTTACAATTTTGGTTTTGGTTTCAGGTACCTCTTCGTCGAAGGGGAAGGAGTCGCCGGTATAGCAGCGCATCACACACACATGGTTTCTGCATTGGGTTTCTGGGATTGTATTCTGATTTTCATTACTTTTGATGTCATGGGTTGGGACACAACAATATGATTTTGTAATGTGTTGTTTTATTGACAATGTTTTAGTAAAATATTTTATATAATATTAATTCAAAAATGAAATTTTTGGTCTCGAAATTTGGGATGTTACAGATACCCTGACCTCAAATCAGTCTTGGAGAACCAAGATGCACCCTGAAACTGATTGAAGAGATCATCTATCCTCGGGAGTGGATAACGGTTCTTCACCGTCAACTTGTTCAACTCCCTATAATCAATGCACATCATGTACAAACCATCGTTCTTCCTGACGACAAGGATCGGTGCTCCCCTTGGAGAACTGCTAGGTCGAATGAACTGCTTGCCCAGCAGTTCCTACAGCTGTGAAGACAACTCCTGCATCTCGGGTGGCGCCAACCGGTACGACGCCTTGGCAATAGGAGCCGCACCAGACACCAGGTCGATCCAGAACTCGACCAGCCTCTCCGGAGGTATCCCTGTCAACTCCTCCGGGAACATGTCGACAAACTCCCTAACCACTGGAACCTCTGAAACTAAAATTCGATCCCTGACCCGCGTATCCACCACATACGCTAGATAACCCACATACCCGTGCTGAATATACCGTCAAGCCCTGGCAACTGAACAAAACCCTGCTCCCACTCTGGTGCCCTCACCATATACAATCAGTTCTCCCCCACTTAGGGTTCAAACTACCACTCGTTGGCCCTCACAATTTATCATGGCACCAAACCGACTAAGCCAATCCATCCTTACAATTACACACACCTCCCTAATGGGGATCGGAATCAAATCTATCGGAAAGGACACCCCGAAAATCTCCAACTCACACCCTTAGTAAACCGAAGAAGCATAAACCACGTGTTCGTTGGCGATGGAGACTCACAACGGACACTCTAGTTCACCTATTGGCACACTGAACTCCCTACTGAAAGTTTGAGATACAAAACGACCGACTCGCCCCCGAGTCAAATAAAACCAATGAAGGCAAGGAGTTCACTAAAAGTGTACCTAATCACAGGTACAACAGATAAGCATAAAACAGATATAATAAATAAGATAAAGGATAGAAACATACCAGCAATCACATCTAGTGCTGCCCTGACCTCCTCTGATGTGAGCTGGAAGGCACGCCCCTGAGCCTTTGGAGGCTTTGCCTTAAACGAACTCCCATCTGCAATCCTCAATGTAGTCGGTGCTGGAGCCTGCGCTGGCTTGGCGGATAGCAGAGGACATTGGGCCTTCACACGGCCCACCTGATCACAATGGTAACAAAGTCTGAATCTGGAAGCCGGGGTCGACTGCCTGCACTCCCTGGCCAGATGGCCTCGCTTGCCACATCGGTGGCATCCACTCCCTGATCAACACGTCCCTGAATGAGCCTTCCCACACTTCCTACAAGTGTGACCTGGCTGTCCCCCAATCCTGGTATCAGCGGTCTTCAACCACTTCGGCGCCAGCTGCGACTGCGCCAGGGCCTGCCGCTACTCTCTCAGCTACAACTCGATCTCCAACTCACGCCGCCTAGCGGCCTCCTGCAACTCCAGAAGAGTATCAAATCGCTAGGTAGACACAAACTGACGGATGTCAGTCTTGAGCATGCTCAGATAACGAGTCATCTGAAACTGCTCGGAAGCAAACTCGCGGCAGAACATCGCCCTCTCGGTGAACATGCGGGTGATCTCCGTCACCGACTCCCCATCCTGTTTCAAACTCAAAAAATCTTGTAACAACTGTTCCCGCTCAACCCGTGGAATATATCGGGCGCAGAACATATCCCTGAACTACTCCCAAGTAACAACAACTCTCTGCTCATCAGTATACGACCCAGTCGTCAATCTCCACCAGTCCTTGGCCCCGGACCTTAACAGATTCAGAGTACACCTGACCTTCTGGTCAATAGGACACGAGAAAGTAAAGAAACACCCCTCCACATCTGAAATCCACCTCATAGCCTTGATGGGGTACTGCGTCCTATCAAAAGTAAGGGGCTTCGTGTTATCTAAGTCACTGTACTGGAAGCCCCGAGTGGCTCCTCCTCTTCCTCCTCCAGCCGTTGTTACAGCCGATACAGTTGCACCGATAGCCGCCCCTGCAAGGGCTGCGTATCGCTCGTCGAAGTACTCGACCATGGCGGTCTTAATAGACCCAAACATCTCGGTTGGCTGTGCCCGGAATAACATGGCAACCTCATCATACAGGATCTCTCGAATCCTGGCGTCTAACTTAGCTGTAAATATTAAATTATTTATTTATTCATCATTTGTTTGTATTTATTTGAAAATGTTACTTTAAAAATGCTTAATATTTATGATATTTAATTTTTTTAATCAAATTGTGTAATACACGTGTCTCACAACTAGTATATATATATATATATATATATATATATATATATATATATATATATATATATATATATAAAAGAGAGAGAGAGGGGTTCAACTGAAAAAAATATTGAGAATGAAGGAATAAATTTGAACCATTCATTTCAAATCTATTGCTTAAGCACTCCAGTGTATCGGGCCGACGGAACAATATATATATATATATATATATATATATATATATATATATATATATATATATATATATATATATATATATATATATGTATGTATGTATGTATATGGAAATCTCCAGAAAAGTCCTAAAATTTTAGTCTAATATATGAAAAAGTCCCGAACTATTTTTTGTTTACAGAAAAGCACAGAATACCAGCTAAAACTTCGAAAAAACCCTTTTTGGCCGGTTTCGTAGATTTAGCCGGTATTCTGTTCTTTTTCATTAGTTTGCTCAAAATATTAGGAATTTTCTGAAAATTATCCGATAACCAAAATATTGGGACTTTTTTTGAAAATTACTATGGAATTAGTGGATATTATTATTAACAAATCATTTATAAACATAATTTTTTTTTTATCATAAACAAAGGAAATACATTTGTTGCTAATTTCTAGGAATAGAATGGTCGACTATGTACTTCTCTACTGTTTGTTGACCACTTCAAAGTCTCTATGTTATTCCTATGTATCGTTGTGGGTGTGATAGTGAGAAGTACTCTGTTAGGCATGATCAATACAAGAGTTGATAATATTTATTAATATACAATCAATAATTATCTACTTGCTATTAGGCATGATGCTATATGATCACGTGTTATCAGAAAATATCGTTACACGAACATATAGATCTTTCATTATGTTCTTTAGCCTAATTACCATCTAACCTCCAAACATTATCCGGTAACAATCATAAAATTACACACATCTATCGAGAGTGAAAAGTAAACTTTGAATGATAATTTAAATAGATAATAACCATCTACTTGTTTCCATATAAATTATCATTCACGGTTCACTTTTCACATTTTATAGATGTGTGTTAGCCGGTGGTTGTTAACATGTAAGGTATGAATGTTGGTTGGTAGTTATGTTAAATAACATAAGAGGAACACCAACATTAGAGGAATGCTAACTAAGTTCATCTCACCATCATACCCACAACAATGCATATGAAGAACGTAGAGAGTTTGAGTGGTCAGGAAACAATAGAGTACTTAGACCACCAATTTTTTCTAGAAATTAGCAACAAATGTATATTTTTTAAATAAAAATATTTTTTATGTTTATAAATGATTTGTTAATAATAATATCCATTAATTTCATGGTAATTTTCAAAAAAGTCACAATATTTTGGTTATTGTGTAATTTTTGGAAAAGTCCTAAAATTTTGAGCAAACTAACGAAAAATGACAGAATACCAGCAAAATCTGCGAAACTGGCCGAAAAGGGTTTTTTCGAAGTTTTAACCGGTATTCTGTGTTTTCCTGTAAATAAAATTTAGTTTGAGACTTTTGCATAAATTAGATTAAATTTTAGGACTTTTCTGGAGATTTCCCCCCCCCCTCCCCCCCCCCCCCCCCCCCCCCACACACACACACACACACACACACACACACACACACACATATATATATATATATATATATATATATATATATATATATATATATATATATATATATATATATATATGGTGGCGGTGGTTGGTGGCGGAAGTGGTAGTTGGCAGTGAAGGGGAGGTGGTGGATTCATATATAAATACACTTACATTTATATTCATATATTAATATTACTCATCCGCGTCGTGTCGGTACGACGGAACGTTTTGCAATAAAATAAATGATTTGTTGATAATAATTCATTTATTTTCAACTTTTTTATCATATCAATTGAGCTTATCCCTCCCCCCCCCCCCCCCCCCCCCCCCCCCCCCCTCTCTCTCTCTCTCTCTCTCTCTATATATATATATATATATATATATATATATATATATATATATATATATATATATATATATATATATATATATATTGCAAACTTTAATATCGACCAATTAAACACCCTTCCACATAACAAAAAGGAAAAAGAACATATTATTAGTCTTTGAATTAGTTAAAAGGGCTTTAATTTCCACTAAGTGTTATTTGATTGTGTTAGGACAACCTTGTGGAAATACTTTCAAACACTTTTACGTTCTGTATAAACAACATAATCGATTTATAAAACACATATTTCGTAATATCTTTTGTTAAGCACAAATACGATTATATATATGAATGTAAAGTGCCCCCATTCTAATATATGAGTGAAGTTTGAGACGCCGATTACTATAACCAGTTTTCATAATAAAACCCAAAGATTTATATATGATTTATATATTTTCTCTTTGCCTTCTCAGTGAAGGCAGATGAATCACACAAATATCTACAACTAAAAGTGTTGGATAATTAATTAACTGATGAACCTTTAACTATTCTTGAATGATTTGTGTTTTTGAAACTTTTAATTAGTTTTGTAAATTGGTGAGAATTTTATATGTATTGTTTAACATAATTTGTATAAATTTCAATTACAAAATGAGGTGAACCCCAATATAAATCTAAAATAACTTGGGAGGATAAATTATATAATATTCAATTTGATCATATTTAAACATAAGTTGTTTATTTATATCATTGACCAACCAACTTGTTAAAAATGTGCAAATGTTATCATTATGACCGGCTATTTTTGGTTTAATCTTATTTGATGTATACGCGACATCTATGCAGAAAATTAGATCTGGAAAATGAATTTGGAGATTAATTATCTATTTGTTTTCTTCACATTTAGACAACTTTTTTTTGTACACGATTGCCCAACATACTTGGGTGCTCCGCAGGATTGGAACTCTAGGTGCGTACGCTCATCGTACACCCATGTACACCCGACGTATTCCCCAGTTGTCCATAACTAACTTTTAAGGTCTTAATTCTGTAACACTGTAACGCCCGTAGATCAGGGCTAGTCAATTTAAGGACGATAAGCGTCAAAAATGAGTTTCTGATAGAAGATTATTTAGAATGAATAATCTTAACTAGGTTGTATATATTACAAGGATTCCGTACATATAAAGAACGTCGAAATCCGAATTATAACGAAGAAGTTATGACCTGTCGAAGTTTCGCGACAGAACCAGCACGACGCTGAATGACGTAAAAAGTGAATTTATGTTAGAGCGATATTTAGCCTTAGTGATCTAAACAAAAGTTGTAAAGTTCGTTAAACCGTGAGCGTGCTTAAAAAGAACGTCCAAATCTGACTTCGTATGAGGAAGTTATGATTTTTCTAAGTTTCAGCTTAGCAGTGTGAAGCCCGAATACTCGATTTGAGATCAAGCGGTTTTTAGCCAAAACAATCTAAACAAGAATCGAAGATCTCGTCAATTGTAGTGAAACGATAAAAAGATAGGCGAAAACGGACGTGGGATGAAGAAGCTATGAATTTATAACGGAGTTTTCCAGTCCCGGCCTACTAAAAATAAAATAATAAAAATAAAGTCAAAATTAGCCAACGGAGTCTAAACGAAAGTTGTAGAGCGTAATCTCACCTACGCGTGGATATAAAGAACGTCGAAAACGGAGGTCGTATGCGAAAGTTACGCAATTTAGAAGTTCGACGAGTCAAATTACGCCCAGCGTAATTTGAGTACGCCCAACGTACTCAGTCGGATGCAACTTGTCTGACCAATACTCGAGTGCCACCAGTCGACGCATGCAATGACGTCAAAGTACGCCCTGCGTAACTCGAGTACGCCCCGCGTAATCCCAGACCCAGCAACCTATAAATAGAACTCGAGATCAGCCATTTCCTTGCGATTTTTCTTACTTTCTCTCTAAGTTTTTGCCTCGATTTGCGTGCCAATCATATCGCGAAGCCCCGGTATTATTCCCGAGCCCCGAAGCAAGATCCGAAGCCCCGAGGATCCCGAAGAGCGTTATTCCCGAGCCGAAGCGCTGCCCGCGAGGAGCCGGGTTTTTGTGAAAATCTTCCAGATCTACGGAGAAACACTACTTCTGCAAGCCGTAGTGCTGCCCGATCATCTTCTGATCAAGTGAGTGTATAGTCACTTTCATCTTACACATAAATATGAAGTATTTTATAAAATACGTACTATGTGTTATATATTAATTATCTATTTGAGATGGATTTGGAATTGATGTTTTTATACGGGTGTTAAATGATTTAAATTGTGTTTGTATTTATATCTACAAAAATGTTGGATAGAACATGGGTAGATGGAATAGTTGGTGACGATGCGACTTCGTGCCTATTGAGTAAGCCTTGGTGACGACGCGACTTCGTGCCTATTTGATAAACCTTGGTGACGATGTGACTTCGTGCCTTTTGTGTAAACCCAGGTGACTATGAGACGTAGTGCCTATTGTGTAAACCCTGGTGACTATGAGACGTAGTGCCAATTGTATGAACCCTGGTGACTATGCGACGTAGTGCCTGTTGTATAAACCGTGGTAGCAAATGGACTGTGTGCCAGTTCCTTAGGTAAACCCTTAAGAATGAATGAAGAAAGTATAATCGATTCTTGGGGTAAAACCTTAATAAATAAAGAAGATAATGGGGATGAGTATTTGGGTTGATTGTTGATAATTGAATATAATAAATGTATTATTGTGGGTTGCAAACCCTATATGCTCACCAGGCTCCCAAGTTTGACCCACTCAGTTTTCTTTGTATCACAGGTATCAATACGAAGACATATTTCACTGAGAGAATAAAGGAGATGTAAATCATTAGTGTAAATAAATGTAAGTTCTGTTTATGCTTATGTGTCTGTATCGGAACATGACATCCCGAGATTTTGTTATAGAATGAAAATACTTTTTTTTAAGAAATGCTTTGATAAACTCTTATCATATTTATTTTATTTTGGGGACAAATTCCGCAACAATTTTCTTTAAACAATTACTCTGATTTTAAAAAACAAAGCATAAACAAATCGGTCTTTTCTGGCCATGAAATTGGGGATGTCACAGTTGGTATTAGAGCATTAGTTTAAGCGAACTAGGGATTTGTAGGAAATTTCTAGACTTAAACTTAGAATGCCAAGTAATGATTGTGAGGAGTGTGTCTAAAATATGTTAGGTAGTACACCTAAATTGACACAAGCACTAGTTTATTTTAGGAATGATGCCTAAAATGCTTTTATGTGCAAAATGTTTTGTGTGATAACTATATTGATGCTATTATTTGTTCGGGTCTATGGTCTGTTGCCGACCGGATCTGGAAACCTTATGTGTTTAGGATTCTAAGCGTATGGCTACGATATTAGAACTAGCATATAAACGTTTCGGAGTGATAAGGACGATTTGAATATCTATCGTGAATGAGGATCTAATTTCACCTTATTCAGTGTGTAGATCAAAAATGGTGAGAACAAGAAGTGGAGTTGGAAATGCTGATGAAAACAGGAATCAACCACCCGTGATTGAGCAAATACTTGTCATAGCAGCAACACCTGAGCCGATAACAATGGCTGGTGTACAATTGATGATTCAGACGATGTTGGACCGTCAGATGGAAGAAACTAGACGTCTGCTTCAACAAAATCGTGAAGAACTTTCAATCCAAGTTGAAGAGCCCAAAATGAATGGAGGGCCATCGGAAGGTGGAAACTTCAGTGGTACCGTTGGTCAGGCCAACACACCAATTGTTAGACAAAACAATTGTGATGGAGGAAATGATGGAAGAGGATGTAAATACAAGGATTTCATGGCATCCAAACCACCGTGTCTATCTGGGAGCCCGACGCCGGTGCAAGTCATGGACTGGATCTCCGAGATGGAGTTAATGTTTGAAAGTTGCGAGTGTAGTAACAGACAGAAGACCGCTCTTGCAATTCCTCTACTAAAATCTAGAGTACCGAGTTGGTGGAAGTTACTGGCCGGTTCGATGCCCAAGGGGGAAGCTAGCTAGATGTCTTGGGAAGAGTTCGTGGTACAACTGAAAATGCAATACTGCTCTGAGCAGGATCTCCTGGAAATCAACAATGAGTTCCAGAATCTGAAGAAGGGAAAATTGAGCATCACTGAATACGCCACAAGCTTTATGGAAAAGATGAAGCTTATTCAATACCTACTTCCAACTGAACTTTCCAAGGTCAACAAGTTTGCCAATGGATTACCAGCGGACTTTGGTCTGATAGTCAAGCAAGCAACCACTTTGAAAGCCACCATCTGGGCAGCCAAAAATATTGAAACCTAAATAAAAGAAAAGGGTCTGGAGAGAGCTGAAGTTGGAGAGAAGAGGAAACATGAAGGGTCTTCAATAATCAACAAAGAAACCAAATTCTCGAAATCTGGAGGAAGAGATGAAGCTAAGTGGTGCGAGAAGTGTAAAAAGAAACACTTCGGGAAGTGTAGCGAGGATATGACTTGCTACAAATGTGGGAAGACGGGGCATTATGCCAACAAGTGCGCATCCAACAAAAAGGTGTGCTACGGATGTAATGAGGAAGGGCATATTTCTAGAGACTGCCCAAAGAAAAACGCACCGCCACAGCCAAGGGCATTCCACATGATCCTCGACGAAGCGAATCAAGGATGAGGAATTTATATCCAAGGATCAACTTATGATGTAGCCAATTAAAGGCATAGTATAGGGTGAACTTGAACTTTTCTGTAATCATTTCAAGTTATAATGTAAACCCTGGTTTTGATATTTATGTGATATTTATGGTTTTAGTACCTGATGTGTTAAATGATTGTGTGATTTTTGTATAGTGACTTGGTTCGACTGAGAGACAATACTTGGGACGAGTATGAGTAGGTGTGAAAGGTAGTAGATGCATATACTATCGGAAGCACAGGACTCGCACTTGGATCACGGAAAGTCACAAGGTTACCAAGAAGCTAGTGATTGATTCCATTTTATTCTGGTATGTCATTACCATTGTTTCGGTAATGACTAGTAAGATGGTTCTTGTTCCGACCCTAGTGGTCATGTTTAAATTTGAGTTCGACTACGAGGAGTATGTTACGTGGTCTAGAGGACCAAGTTAGATGTAACATCTGACTTAAGTCAGAAGGTTGAAGTTAATGCGATTGATAGTGTCGCGCTCGTTGTTAAAAGAAGTTTGTACGCAGAAACGCTACATGCTGAAATGTGATTATATCACATTAGAATATGAAGGAAGGTATATTCCATTTTGGAATTTAACTCTAAGAGACCTGAGTCTAAGCATTACATAATTCGATGAGAGGTCATTAGAGCACGACCCATCGGTCTGTTACAATAGATAAAGGAAAGTATTTATCCTAAGAAGAAGAAGGAGTCCACAATAAGGACTTATTTGGCAACTTGAAGGTTACGATTGAAAGTACAACATGATACGATAAGCAAATGCAAGATTGGGCATCTTCTGCGGTCAAGAAAGCCATAAGAGTTAAATACTCTTTCGAGGAAACATAGAAGTTACGGTTATTACCTAGGATGAAGAAATAATGTGTGGAAACATTATGCAAGTCCTATTTCGTTGATGATTCCGGGACATAATCATCCTAAGGGGGAGATAATTGTAACGCCCGTAGATCAGGGCTAGTCAATTTAAGGACGATAAACGTCAAAAATGAGTTTCTGATAGAAGATTATTTAGAATGAATAATCTTAACTAGGTTATAGTATATGTTACAAGGATTCCGTACATATAAAGAACGTCGAAATCCGAATTATAACGAAGAAGTTATGACCTGTCGAAGTTTCGCGACAGAACCGGCACGACGCTGAATGACGTAAAAAGTGAATTTATGTTAGAGCGATATTTAGCCTTAGTGATCTAAACAAAAGTTGTAGAGTTCGTTAAACCGTGAGCGTTCATAAAAAGAACGTCCAAATCTGACTTCGTATGAGGAAGTTATGATTTTTCTAAGTTTCAGCTTAGCAGTGTGAAGCCCGAATACTCGATTTGAGATCGAGCGGTTTTTAGCCAAAACAATCTAAACGAGAATCGAAGATCTCGTCAATTGTAGTGAAACGATAAAAAGATAGGCGAAAACGGACGTCGGATGAAGAAGCTATGAATTTATAACGGAGTTTTCCAGTCCCGGCCTACTAAAAATAAAAGAATAAAAATAAAGTCGAAATTAGCCAACGGAGTCTAAATGAAAGTTGTAGAGTGTAGTCTCACCTACGCGTGGATATAAAGAACGTCGAAAACGGAGGTCGTATGCGAAAGTTACGCAATTTAGAAATTTGACGAGTCAAATTACGCCCAACGTAATTTGAGTACGCCCAACGTACTCAGTCGGATGCAACTTGTCTGACCAATACTCGAGTGCCACCAGTCGACGCACGCAATGACGTCAAAGTACGCCCTGCGTAACTCGAGTACGCCCCGCGTAATCCCAGACCCAGCAGCCTATAAATAGAACTCGAGATCAGCCATTTCCTTGCGATTTTTCTTACTTTCTCTCTAAGTTTTTGCCTCGATTTGCATGAAAATCATATCCCGAAGCCCCGGTATTATTCCCGAGCCCCGAAGCAAGATCCGAAGCCCCGAGGATCCCGAAGAGCGTTATTCCCGAGCCGAAGTGCTGCCCGCGAGGAGCCGAGTTTTTGTGAAGATCTTCCAGATCTACGGAGAATCACTACTTCTGCAAGCCGTAGTGCTGCCCGATCACCTTCTGATCAAGTGAGTGTATAGTCACTTTGATCTTACACATAAATATGAAGTATTTTATAAAATACGTACTATGTGTTATATATTAATTATCTATTTGAGATGGATTTGGAATTGATGTTTTTATACGGGTGTTAAATGATTTAAATTGTGTTTGTATTTATATCTACAAAAATGTTGGGTAGAACATGGGTAGATGGAATAGTTGGTGACGATGCGACTTCGTGCCTATTGAGTAAGCCTTGGTGACGATGCGAATTCGTGCCTATTTGATAAACCTTGGTGACGATGTGACTTCGTGCCTTTTGTGTAAACCCAGGTGACTATGAGACGTAGTGCCTATTGTGTAAACCCTGGTGACTATGAGACGTAGTGCCAATTGTATGAACCCTGGTGACTATGCGACGTAGTGCCTGTGGTATAAACCGTGGTAGCAAATGGACTGTGTGCCAGTCCCTTAGGTAAACCCTTAGGAATGAATAAAGAAAGTATAATCGATTCTTGGGGTAAAACCTTAATAAATAAAGAAGATAATGGGGATGGGTATTTGGGTTGATTGTTGATAATTGAATATAATAAATGTATTATTGTGGGTTGAAAACCCTATATGCTCACCAGGTTTCCAAGCCTGACCCACTCAGTTTTCTTTGTATCACAGGTATCAATACGAAGACATATTTCACTAAGAGAATAAAGGAGATGTAAATCATTAGTGTAAATAAATGTAAGTTCTGTTTATGCTTATGTGTCTGTATCGGAACATGACATCCCGAGATTTTGTTATAGAATGAAAATACTTTTCTTTAAGAAATGCTTTGATAAACTCTTATCATATTTATTTTATTTTGGAGACAAATTCCGCAACAATTTTCTTTAAACGATTACTCTGATTTTAAAAAAAAAGCATAAACAAATCGGTCTTTTCTGGCCATGAAATTGGGGATGTCACAAACACCCGGTTATTAAAGTATTTGTTTGTGGTTTCGGAGGCTAAGGGTATAGACGATTCGGTCTTTTATGAGTCTTGGGTTTTATCCGAAAGGTTTTAGGCTTGGGGTGTGGCTAGGAGCGTAGGGTTTCTCACCACCTTTTCGTGGATATAAAGTTCATCGGAAACGGACTTAGAATTAAGGAGTTATAGCACTTTGAAGTAGATGACATTATTGGTCCTTAATGGAGAAAGATGGAAAGGAAGGACCATGCATGCAAGGTGGTAGACGCGAGAGTACGCCCAACGTAGGGAATAAAGGAACCGCGAGTGTGGAAGGAGTACGCCCAGTGTACGAGAAGTACGCCCAACGTACTCTCAGAGATCCTAAACCCTAATTTTGGGGGCTAAGCTCTATATAAAGAACATAATGCCCTAGATATCAGCCTCCCTTTCATTCTTAGACAGCCACCACGAAACCCTAATCCTCCTGTGGGTGTTCTTGGAGCTTTGGAGGCCATTAGAGAGCATTTTGGTGTTGTAAGGCCATTTTACAAACAAGTAAAGAACAAAGCAAGGTGATGGCTCAAAGGAGAAAGTTGTAGATCTGAGATTGTTGCTTCATTTCAGATCATCTTGAGGTATAAATCTTCCAACTTTCCTCATAGAAGCATAGATCTAGGTTTATGGAGCTTTGCACCTTTTTTAGGTCCAAAGAATGGATCTTTATGATGCAGCTTCGTTTTTGAGCTTTGGGTTGCCACCCTTAGAGCTAAAAGGGTTCCATAAGTAGTAAAGTTTCAATCTTTAGGGCCCATTTGTAACCATGCATGAGATCTAGCCCTTTCCATGGAAGTTTGTTGTCACATTTCAAGATTGGACTCATTTGGTAGGTTGCAAGCCACCAAGTAATCAAATTTATGGATTAAGACGTTAGTAAGGACTTGGACCTGTGATTGTAGCTTCTAGAGTGGAGTATTAAGCACTTAATGGGAAAAGTGGCTTAACAGAGGAGTATAATGGGCGTGCACGTAGGTACGCGCGGCGTACACCTGATTCAGCCAATACGCTTAGCGTACACCCGATTCAGCCAGTATGCTTAGCGTACAGAGGAGTACGCCCCGCGTACTCATCAGTTATGGGATTGGTGTGTTTGGGTCTCGGGTTGGGCCAAGCAATGTACTTTGGGTCTTCGGGCCTTAGTGGGCCATCAAAAGTCAGATAATTTTGGCCAAGAATATGTTGGGCTTAGGGTAAGGCCCATTAGAGGGATTGGGCCTAATTTAGCAAATTAGGCCACTAGTGGGCTTGGGAAGCCTACCTAGTGTTAGGCCTTCTATATTATGGTTTTGGGCCTATTTATGGACCAAGCTGGACTAACGGGTAGAATAGTCATTTTACCCTAAGAAGGATTATTGATTTGGACTAAGTGATATATTAGTATTGGTAGCTCGGGGAGCCGAAGGATCAGCAATTTGGGAATTTCCAGATAACAGCCAGAGGTATATCAACAGGACTTCAGCAGTGCAAGGTGAGTCTCCTCACTGTGTGCATGGGTCTAAGGCCACAATGCCGCCCATTATGTTGTGTATAATAGGAAGACCCGGGGGTTAGCCCTAGGCATTGTATGTTATATGTTCTGGTTCAAGATCCGATGTCGGGCAAGGCCTGAGGAATGTTAGTATGCTAGAAGTCTTTGTGATTCTTGCATGTGTCGGTACGATAGGTTCCGTACCAAGGTCCGATGTCGGAGCAAGCCCGAAGTATGTTTATATGGTAGTATGTTCCGGCCTGGGGTCCGATGTCAGGGCAAGCCTAAGGAAGATTGATATGTGCATGTTAGATTATACTTGTCTCTTTGTGATACTTGTATGTGCCTAGTAGGGAGGTGAGTGTGGGCGAGGTCTCGTATCTCATCACTAGCTGAGTATGGATGGGGTTCAATATCTCAATATTAGCAGAGTAGGGGAAAGGCCCGTGATAGGAGAGAAGTGTGTGTGGGTGGGGGCCCATATCTCACTATTATCAGGAGTGTGGACAGGGTTCCATAACTCATCAGTAGCAGACCAGGGGCAGGGCCCAAGTCAGGCGAGGCCTTAGATCAGGAGTGCACTAGAGTATGTTCTTTATGTATTAGCATTTTTATATGATTGTATGTGTATAGTGGGCGAGGCCTAGAGACAGGCAGGGCCTAAGGGAGACAAATACCGAGCGGGGCTCGATGTCAGGCGGGGCCCGATGCCGGAGCAAGTCGGATGTCGGGCAAGTCTTGATGCAGCAGGCGGGGGCCCAGTACGTGATTATATGTATGGTATGTGGTAGATTGGGGAACTCACTAACCTTCATGCTTATGGTTTTCAGTTTTGGTTTCAGGTACTTCCGGTAGCGGAGGGAAGAGCTCGAGATGACTGCATCGCACACACCAAGAAGTTTAGCTTGGGATATTTACTCTGATAAAATAAGCATGTTTTGAATTAATACTTTGTCTTGAGAAAACAACTTATGTTTTGAATGAATGGTTGGAAAATTATGGTTTTTATTGAAGTTTTAGAAATGATATTTTTGGTCATGATTTTTGGGATGTTTCAAATTCGTTAATATCTAACGTCCAACTTAAAATCTAAGCTCATTAAAGCGTATTAAGCCATAAAGTTGCAAAATTTATGTTTTTTCATGTCTTAACGTGACTCAAACCATGGACTTAGCATTCTATTTCCCTTAAGTGGTCACCAACTCATGCATGGTTGAGATTTAACTTCCAAGATCCGATTTTTATGACTCCATGAACTCCTAAGTGTTAAAAAGGACAACTCAAATGGTTTGGAGTAGTCCGTACTCCATCAGACCAAATTCATGGGGACCAAAACTCCTAAATCTAGCCACCAAAAGAGATAAAATCAAGGAAGCATCAAGGTAAGAGCTTTTTTCCTTCAAAAGCTTGCAATGAAGAATATAGCCCTGGATCTTGAAGCTCCAAATCCAACAATGTGACAACTCGGAATTTTCATTCGGTCAAACCCTAAAAGTCAATCACTTCGATTTATAGGTCAATTACATTATTACTTATTTTTAGCAAATTTAAAGTTCATTTGATTATTTCAATATTATTCTTTAAACGAACGGGTGAAAGAAAGTGTCGTCTCGGGTTTTGAAATTTAAAAACCGCAAACACCTCGTGTCTTAGAAGTTCACGGCCAAACTTTTATGTTTGGGCCGAAAAATCTTCCAAAAACCGCAAACTCATGCATTAAGCATGAGTTTACTCCCCAAACTAGTCATTTTATGTTTACTCCCCAAACTCCAAAAGAGTAAACTCAAAAATCCTCTCAAGTATCATCCTAGAATTTATTCAAGATCTTCAATCTAAAAGGCTTAGGAAGGCCTGCCCGCCCTATTTCCTTTTCGCGCTTGAGATGTGGTCTGGTGGGATATCGGGTACCCGTCCGAAGGTCGTTTAAATATTAGTTATATATCCTGTGTACATATATAGTCATAAAGGTTCTTCTAGTTCATTCAATACCCTTGGGTAGCAAGGGTATACATCCATGTTAATACGTACCAGTTACATTACTAGTAAACTACCATATGGGTAGTTTAGGAAGATACTAGGACTATTACTAGAACGCGATATGATACAATGAGTCAGTTCATTCATGAGTTAATACTTGCTAGATAGAGAGAAAAAACATTACATCTAGTAGCCTAGTACACACAGTACATTACTATACATGCTAGATAGAGAGAGAACACACTTTACAGCTAGCACACACAGAACATTACAGTACATTACTATACATGCTAGATAGAGAGAGAACACACGTTACAGCTAGCACACGCAGAGCATTACAGTACATTACTATATTATTACATAGATATGTTTACATGATTACACTTACATGAATACATTTACATATATACGTTTACATGAGTGCGGTTACATATACGTTGACAGAACAGACATCACTAGGTGTTATAGCATAGAACAAGTTCAGGATCTAACTATACCGATGAATCACATCGCATTGTGATAGTTATATCGGGTATACATGATTATAGTAATGTGGATGTTCACGGCTTGCATACAGGCAGGGGTCGTGTAAAGGTCCCAAAATCCCTTTGACAGGGGGGCGTCCACCCTGGGATCTAGCCATCACATTATGCCTTATCTCTCAAATAAGGCAATAGGAGTACAGAAGTAGACATTTATCACAAATACTACAGTACTTATAAGAATTACCCTAGACTTAAGGTAATTAGTACGGTTGTAGTTCGATACTACACCATAGTACTATTTTATTTTCCCATTACATTCACTTCGTGAACATTCACACGACGCACGGTAATGTAGAAACTATATTTTTGGATAATGATAGTCAGATTTGGGAAAATACACACTCTTACAAGAGCACATACACAGACACTAGATGCCTTGGTAGAAGGATACGATTAGTAGGAAACATAGGGCTTCCTAGGATCCTACAAAACATTTTCATACTTACAGTTCATATACATTTTCAATACTTACAGTTCATATACATACAAATACTTACATACAAATTAAGACACTAAAATACTTATGATCTCACCAGCTTTAAAGCTGATACTCGTTTTCAAAATAACTTGTATCCTCAGGTCAACGATAGACAGGTACCGATGCCAGGTTTAGAGAAGATGGAGCTCGTTCAAGACTTATCTTTCATTTTGTTTATACTTTAATGTCTATTATAGTTTGACAGAACACTTGTATTAAAATTATATTATTAATGTAATGGATGATGTTGTTGCTTGTTTACTACTTTTCATTGTTGTGATACTGTACATGACGTCCTCCGCCCCAGAACGTTTCCGCCGTTCTTGGTTTTGGGGTGTGACAAACAACGCACCACCACCAAGTTCCTTCTTCTTCAAAATCACAAAAGAACACCCAAAAACTCTCAATAAGCTCAAGAACACTCTTAAGGTGGCTAGGGTTTTGAGATATGGCTCAAGAGACAATGAAGGCTAATAAGGTGAAGGATTTGGAGGACTTAATGTGCTTAAATATGGTGCAAACCCTAAAAATTAGGGTTTGCTCTTGTCTGACTTACGCCCAGCATACACATGGGTATGCCCATCGTACTTGGGTGACAACCCGCTTCATGCATCCTTTGTAGTACGCTGACGTACCTTTTGTACACCCAACATACTCGAGGCCAAATGTCCAAACAAAAGGAAATTAAATAATTTAACATTTATCTGGCATATCTGGCGTTACATTTTAGTTGTTTAGTTTGAATTGTTTTGAAACATTTTAACAGTATCAATTTTAACCGTTTTGATGTTTATTTTGTAGCGAGTTAATAAAGAGATTTTGTTTTCTATCAAAGTTGTGTTAATTCAAATACTGTGTTTCACTTTTATTGTTTTGAACCTACTTCCAAAACGCCTAATTATATTCGAATCTCTAGAGTCGGTCTCACTCTAGGAAGCAAGTGAGTGATTTAGGATTTTCATGAGTATTGGTTGATTGGTCAATTTGTTTTTGACATTGCAATAGAGATTGCGTTATGACTCATGAGTACTTGAAAATAGAGATTTTATGTATTGGAACAACCATCACTTTGAGATTACATAATAAATCTAGTCATGAGTAATTCAAAGAAGATAATATCTTTAATTCTACATGTGGGCTTTTGTTTGCAAAATATTTCATGAATTGGTATGATCCAATGCTATCTGTAATTGGTAATCAAAAAGGGTATGTCCATGTATGATTAGATGAGTAGACAAAAACTATGTAGTCAAAGTTTGTTTGTTCCTTCTCGTAACTGGGAAGCAATATATATATGGCCCCACGATGATTTGGTTTTGACATCTGAAATGATTGGCCGATCCTTGACTAAATTGATATGTTCGGTTTAGAAGTCAAATGTATTGTCAGAAATCATTAATTAGGAAACAGAATGTTAAACATTTGGATTGGCCATTATCCATGTCTCATGTTCATAGAGATATCTAGAATACATGAATGACTAATCACTTGTCTAAGGATTGAATTTTCATTATGATTAGAGTTTGGCAGTTCCATTGGATGTTAACGACTTGTCCAAGAGGAAGACTGTTAGAAATAGTGTCTAAGGTCATTAACTATTTTGGTAATATTTCTAATAATAGCAGGGCTCTTTGGGTTGGCTTCAAGACCCAATAACATTAAGGAAATGTAGAAAATAATTTATTAAACTATATAATAATTGATAAATTAATTGGAAATTATTTTGGTAATTTATTAAAAAAATTAATTAATTAAAGAGCTTGAATATGTATTATATTATATAGATTGATTGGAATATTCCATGAGCTACTAGTGACATAGGGTGGACAGTTTTGGCTAGATCCATGATGGGGATAAGGCTCTTTTGAATCATATAAATATTAATCTTAAGAGTTTAAATCATTCTAGAATTCTATATAGAGCCTATAAATACACTGGTAGGGTCAAACCCTATGTATTGTTTTTCTCTCATAATTTCATCCATAATCTCTCTCTCTCTCTCTCTCTCGTTCATAAGAAATTTCTAACCTCTCTCCTAAGGTTAGAGAATTTTGAATAAATCGTAATCTAGGGTTCTTCCTGTTTGCTTTTGGAGTTTGTGGGTCTAACATCATTAGAGGGATTCTACTTTTGACCCTTTATCCACTACAATCACTGCATTCACACGATCTCAAGCAAAGAATCAAGAGGTTAGTATATTCTTTTTACTTGTTTTTAAAGTTCATTTCTATAACTACTAAAACGTAGATCTAGGGTGCATGTAAACTTAGGCATATCTCTTGATTGTTTATGTTGCCTTAAGATAGTGTATTGACACTATTAAAATCCATTATTCTTATCATCATACTTCTCTTTATTATTTTATATAATTTTTATTTCATCTATTTTCATTATTTTATTTCATTTCATTATTATTTTTATTTTCACTAAAGTGACCTAAATATGTTAGGCCTAAAATGAGGGTGTAACATGATTAAAGTAAAATTCTGATATCATGAGCTCAGTTCGTCCACAAATTCATTTTTTGGTGAATGACATTCTTTCTAATGAGTTTATTGTTCAGCGACGTCTCCAAAAAGGAGATCATTTATCATAGTTATTGTTGACTATAGGCATGGAAGGGATTTATGTAGCTATTATAGAGGTTAGGATGGTGAATGAATTATAGGGAGTTAGCGTGAGCGGAGAGACCTTGGAAGTTTTATATATTTTCTATGTTGGTGATGTTATTTTCATTTGTGATAGTTAGAGAATAGGAGACGCATATTATGTATGTTAAGTTGCTTTCTATTTGGATTTTGCGCTTAAAATCAACCTGCAAAAAAAGCAAGTTCATTGGTGTTAGGGTAGATTTTTATCATGTAGAGTATGTTGCTTCCATGATTTATGGTTCTGCTTTATGTCTAAAGATTGTTTATTTGGGTCTTCTAATGGAAAATAATATGACATATATCAAGCCTTAGAAGATTATTATGGACAAGTTTCTCACTAAATTGTCATCTTGGATGGCGAAGACTCTTCTTATTAGTGGGTTACTCATTCTTTTGAAGGTTGTTCTAGGCAGTTTAGGAATTATTTGTTGTTTTTATTCTTAATCGCGACTAAAGTTTGGCAAGTTTTTGACTCTTTATGGTCTCTCTTGTTTCAGGGACTAATTTGGGGAATAGAAAAACCCAAAGAGTCGATTGGAATAAAAATCTCAATGGTACGAAAAGGGTTCTTCGTCTGGGTAGCCTTTTTCCTTTAATCATGATTTATTTTTAAAGTAGATGTGATGATTTTCGGTATATAGTGATTGTCTTTGAGTTTGGTTCATAATATCCATTAATGGTTATGATGGTTGTCTTTGTCAATATAATATTGGAAATGTTGCAACTATCCTTGGATTGGCATTATGTGGGCTATCATGTAGTTGCGCTCTAGGGTACGATTTGCAAGAGTTTTTCACGATCAAACTGGGAAACAATATTCACTCTAAGTTTTATCTTTTGGATAATTAGATTGGCAATAAAACTCTGAATAATTACTTTCATAGATTGCACACATTAGATCTTCACAGGAACTATCTAGATGGAGATGTCTATGTCGTTTTTAAGGTGGAGTCTGATAAATGGTGTTGAAGCCGAGTAGTGGTAAAATTTACTTTCCTTGATCCACATTTATTTTTACTAATAAATAGGATCGTTTAAGGTGGAATCAATATTTTTCATGCATTTTCACAATCTCTTCTGCTAGATGTGTTTTGGATAGTGATACTTTGATTACTAGCAAGGTTTCAACAAGATGGAATAATTTTGTTCCAATCAAATTGAATAGCTTACTTTGGCATATCGAGTTTTATCACATTCATTCTTAGTCTAAACTTGCTGGAAAAACATATTGATTTGGATTTGTTTCTTTCTACTTCTTGTCTGTATGTCACATATACAATTTTTTGTGGGTACCTATAAAGAACTCTGAAATCCGACTTTGTGTGAAGAAGTTATGTCTCTTCGAAGTTTCTTGATTCAATCGACATGGCTATACGTACTATGAAAGTGAATTTTAGATAGTATTAGCCTAAAGAATCTAAATGAAAGTTATAGTAATCATAAAACTGAGAGCGTGCATATAGAGAACGTATAAAACTGACTTCGTGAGAGGAAGTTATGGTTTTCTAATATTTTAGTGTAACTACGTTAGAATAGAAATCGAATTTCACATCAGTTGATTGTTAGCCAAAATAATCTAAACGAGAGTCAAATATCCCATTAATAGGAGTCTGTTGATATAAAGACAACTGAGAATGGAAGTCGTATGAAAAAGATATGACTTTTAAATGGAGATTAGCAGTCTAATCTTGGTAAAAATAATAAATAAATAAAATAAATAAAATTGAGAATTAGCCGATAGAGTTTAAACAAAAGTTGTAGATCTCGTCGGTAGCTACGTGTGAATATAAAGAATGTCAAAAACAGAGTTCGTATGAAGAAGTTACAAAATTTTCAAGTTTCCCAAGTGCGTCATGCGCAAAAAGGAGCGACGCGTACCTTCTAGAAGCTGCCACACATTTCAAGACACATGTTAGCAAGCTAGAGGACTAAACAGGCCAGGGTGTGGCACGCTTCACTATATTTTGCCTATATAAAGCCCCTTAAGCCCTTATTCTTCCCACACACTTTTCTAATCTCTCAACTTATAAACTCGGTTTCTGAGGTATTCCTTCGGGATTTTAGAGTATTTTAGTTTAGCCAACCTCTGAGTATCTAGACTCGACTAGTAGGAGCTCTCGGACAGGAGTTCTTCCGGTGCAATTTCCAACTTTTCACTAGAAAATCTCGGTAAGTTAAGCTACACTTATATCACTTTCAGTTAGGGTTGTTCCCTATTTGGATAAAACCGAATTATCCAATTGGACAATTTGGATTGGACTATTTGGTTCGGATATTCGGATTTTTGGTTTGGTTTTCAACAAAACCGAATTATTATTTTGGATTTCGGATTGGTTTTGGTTTATAAAATAAGAACTGAATAGTCCAAAAAAACCAAATAAATATTTATTATTTATCTATTTATAATATATATCAATAGTGATTTATTAATTTTGTAATTTATTTTTTCAAATAGGTTCAAAACATTTCACCCGATAAAAAAAACATTAATATGCATTTTCTCTCCAAAGTTTTCTATCTATAAAATATTTAACTATAATATATCTTCTTATTAGTTGTTTATTAATTTCAAATCACAACTAAATAGTTTGTTTTTGCTTCTTGTGTAAAGTTGGGTAATATTATAATTATATGTCGTGTTAAAATGTTTCGGTTTTTGAAAACCGAATTATAAAAACCGATCCAACCGAATTGTAATTGGTTCGGATCAGATTGGATTTGAATTTAGTTTGGACTATTCAGATTCATGTTTTGAAAACCGAAATCAATTTGGATTCACTTGATTGGATAGGATCAAACCGATCCATCCAAACGAACACCCCTACTTTCAGTGTAACTTATATTTATATTCATACTCGTTATTATGAATTTATAAATAAGATTTATCAGTGATTCCAAGTCAAAATACTGATCGATCAAATTACGAGAATGATGAAAAGGCTAGATTTAGTGAGGTATTTAAAATGGGATTTCCAAGCAGTATACCGTGTATAACAAACAGACCCTACCTCCGATATGATCTTACCTAGTTGTTCCTTACGTGATAGATCTTGATGTAGACATTGGGATTAGTGAGGAATCTAGAATAGCATTAGTCACCAAGAATATAAGAATAAGACTTAATGATATGAACTTAGGTCACGTCGAAGGAATAGCTAAAGGACTAAGGCAAAGTTCTGCCCAAATTTTGTGGCATCCACTTTTATCAAGTGAGTGCATAGTTACTTTCATCTTACACATAGATACGGACTATGTAGATAACTAAATGCTATATGTGCTTATCTGGAAAAAATGTTTATGTGTTAGATCAAATAATATAAGATGACTTTTTTATGGTTTACTATATATGTATTTTCACATCAATAATATATTGGGTAGTGATGGGCGATAAGAGATGAGGATTGAGAGAAGATTAGGAGATACCATGAGTTTTACTTGGGATGGTTGCGATGTTTGCGATGTATTCATCTAGCAGATTATAGATGACAACCATCAAACTATTGAAGACATCCTCGTGGAACACTAGTAGGGTCATAACCTGTAAGCGATGAACTATATGCTCATATGATGCACTCTACCCCTTACAGACATGTATTGCAAAACAATAATGTCTATGCGATGTTAGGCGATGAAACTTAGGAGAAGTCCTTAGCGATGAATATGTAAGAAAATGCAATGTAGGCGATGATCCTTAGGATATGTCCTTAGAAATGAATATCAAAGAAAAAAAGGATGGGTAATCGGGTTAATTGTTTAATACTTAATTAAACAAAAGTTAATTATATTATTGTGGATTGAAAACCCAATGTACTCACCATGTTTCCCAACCTGACCCAATTAGTTTATTCGTAACACATGTATCGATACGAAGGTATTTGATGTTTGGAATGATGAGAGATTGAAGGAAATATAGTCCATTAAATGTTGTAAGTTCAGTAATAATTATGTTTATGCTTATATTTCTAGTATCAGTTATGACGTCCCAAGTTTTGATAATCAATGAAAAACATTTCCATGGAAATACCTATTATGGGACAAATTCCGCGATATAAAGAATACTTTGTTTTTAAAATAAGCATAAATAAAAAGGGTGTTTTCTAACCGTGAAAAATGGGGATGTCACACGTTGTGCCCACACTTCAAAAGTCTAGGTTCTTATTAACAAGTAAGGGGGATTGACACACCTTCCTCTTTTTCAGTTAATAGTCTTATTCACTAAGCATATAAATATCCTTTGGCCGCTATACAAATGAAGTGTTTTGATGGGGTGATCATCATTACTTTTTGAGTGTTATGAAACTTTTGCAACTATTAATTTTTTGGAAAGGTTAAATCTACGGAAACAATTATATTTCATGATACTATTTCACGACCTTTCTTTTGGATTTGTAATAGACTAATTTCAAGATGAAGTAAGTTAGTTGGCTTTATAACCTCCTTTTACATGTAACTTCTTTGTAATCTGTATTATTTTAATAGTTTCTTGCTAATTGTTTAAAATATTTCCATTGTTATATATACATATATATATATATATATATATATATATATATATATATATATATATATATCCGGTTCTTGGTACGTATTTTAACTAAAGTAAACTCATGTTTTGCTCTGGGACTCGGCGAATTGGAGGCCCAACTCGTCGAGTAGACTCGACTTTGGATCGGCAGGATAAGTGACTTACTCGACAAGTCGGGAGACCGACTCGACGAGTAGGACTGTCTGGATGAAACCCTAATATTTAGGGTTTTCACCCTATTTAAACAACTTATAAGGCCCCAACACAACCTCCATTGCTCCTCCCAACCCAGAGAAAGCCTAACTCAAACCCTAATCCTTATTTGAGTGTTCTTGAGCTTTTTGGTGCCTTTTTGTGTGTATTTGAAGTTGGAAGAGGAGAAGGAAGCTTGGGAGATCAAGAGAGAGAAAGTAGATCCAGAAGTCTTGGCACATTTCTTATTCATTTGAGGTATAAAGTTGATACCTTGGCTATTCATTACTTAGATCTTGATTTGGGCTATTTTCTACCTTTTCTAAGCTTTAGAGAGGCTATACTTGGATTTGTGTGTATTTTTGGAGTTGCACTTCAGATGTGGAACCGTTGAGGGTTCCCATGGCATAAAGGTGCCAACTTTATGGCCATGGGAGACCCATGCTTCTTATATACCTCTTTTTATGGCTTTTTGAGCCAAAAACCCCATGCATGGACGTCAAGATTGGAACTTTACGTATAAAATGGACCCTAGGAGGCCAGATCTATGGTTTTGATGCATTAAGACCCATTATAATCGACTGAACAGTTTTGGACAAAGAGGGACTTGGCAAGTCGGGTCACATTTTCACCCAAATGTCTTTTGGAAATGGTCTTTGGTTGAGTGGAAGGAACACTCAACATGTTAGGGGTTTGATATGGACTTGAAGACCTAAGGACTCGACGAGTTCAAGGAGGAACTTGGTGAGTTCAAGGCAATGTCCCAACCTCATGAAGACGGACTCGACGAGTTCAAGGATGAACTCAGTGAGTCGTAGACTGAACACCTTCATATGGATAAAGATGAACTCGACGAGTTCAAGGACGAACTCAACGAGACGGTTGAAAGTAGTTCGATGTGTTATTGAAAGAGAACTCGTCGAGCTCTTGCTATACTCGACGAGTAGGGACGGGATTATGGCATTTTGTGGACGTGGGGACTCAATGAGTTGGTGGACCAACTCAACGAGTCTGGTCAACAAGGTGTTGACTTTGACCAGATGTTAACCAAGGTTTTGACCTTGAATTTGACTTGGACTTGAGTTGACTCTGGGGGTTATAAGTATGAAATAGTAACTTAGAAAGGATGATGTGTAGGGATCGAGGAGTCGAGAAGAGTTGATTTTCTTACAGAGGACAGTGCAGACACTACACGACATTAAGGTAAGTTACCTTCTAGTAGAAATGGGTCTAAGGCACCAAGGCCGACCCAGTAGTAGGTGATTACAGTAGAGATGATTGTCTATGTGATAATTGTCTGGTTGCTGTTATTAGATGTGTTCTATGTGCCAGTATGATATGTTCTATGTGCTAGTGGTAGTAGGAAGGGGAATAGTCCCAAATTTGGTTGTTAGGACCGAAGGGTAGGTCAGACACCCCAAATATGTCTGACAGCATGATTATGACATATATTATTATGTGATAGTAGTAGGGGTGAAATAGTCCCCGTGACCGGGGGAGATAGACCAGAGGGTAAGCAGGCACCCCATTATGGCCTGACACGGGTAAGTCAGCACCCTAGAATGGCTTGACATGGGTAGGTTTAGCACCCCAAAATGGCTTGACACGGGTAGGTCGGGCACCCCAGAACTGCCCGGTAGTATGTATGGTTGTGTGGTATGCGGTATGATGGGGGGGGGGACTCACTAAGCTTCGTGCTTACCGTTTTTAGTTTTGGTTTCAGCTACCTCTTCAGCTAAGGGGAAGGAGCCGGCAGGGTAGCAGCGCATCTCAAACATATGACTTCCGCTTTGAAAACCATGGGATTGTACTCTGGCATTTTACTATTTGATGTTATGGTTTTCCAGACTTGTGATTTGTGACTTGATGTTTTGAAAAGATAGCAACGATTTTTTCCGTAAACTATTTTCATAAGTAATGTAATTAAACAAAAAAAATTGGGTCTCGATTTTGGGATGTTACAAGTTGGTATCAGTGCCTTCGTTTGAGGGATTCGGGCACACCATCAGGGGTGTCTAGACTCAAACCGAGGGCTTGAAGGATTTTTACAAGAAAAATAGTTTTCTAAAATTTAAAAATAAGAATTTTTGAGAAAGACCAAGGTGTGTGATGCGTGCGACCGGCCGAGCTCAAGTAAGTTTTCCCCAAGATACCCATACATGTTATGTTATGTTATATGATATGATTATGAGAACTTCATGCTAAACTAGGGCTAAGGATCTAGGGAGGATGCCTTGTATGCCTGTTATGTGATTATGAGAACTGCATGCTAGATTAGGGCTAAGGATCTAGGAAGGATGCCTTACATGCCTGTTGTAAGAGTTTATTGAGCCATATGCTAGGGTTGGTTAGTCAGCAGTATGGTAGCCTCATTAGGTTATGCTTGGTAATGGTTACTCAATGCACGAATGCTACTTGCTTTGTACTAATAGGGGTTCCAGCTAGCTTTAACTAACTAGTAAGCGAATATGTAATAGTATCTACAAGCTAGTAAGGGAAAGATGGTAGGGACTCCTTGTGCAACTGATGGTGGAGAGTAGGTCGGGGAGTGCCCTAGGACAAGCCTAAGATGAGATTAGCTTGGAAAGCAGTATTAGTAGGAGGGACTTGGTGAAGTTGAAGCAATCCTTGAGGAAAGCACGAATAGATGTGGAAGGTAGCATGGGCCCGTACTACTGGAAGCGGAGGTCCGTACTCGAATCAAGGAGGGCTAAGATAGAACCAGGAAACTTGGAGAGTGTGCGAGACTTCTCGAGAGTATGTATGACCCTTACATTTATGTGTTTTATTTCAGTATGGTGATTACGCGAAATGGAGCATGAGGTTCAGGGTCTGGATCAGGATCACGATCAGGCTCGGGTCCGGGATCTGAGCAGGTTGATGACGGGCTACGCGAATTCATCGCATCTGAGATTACGAGAGGTATCCTTGAGGCAACCTTGGTCATTTTCGGGTCGATCAAGGAGGGGATTATTGAGTTGATGGAGGATCGCCTCCGAACATTCAGGAGTGACTTGGCATCTAGCCATTCGGGTTCGCATATAGTGTCCTTCAAGGACTTCAGGGGAGTGGTGCGCCAGAATTTAATGGGGCGAAGGACCCATTGCTACCAGGAGATGGATCGCAGACATCGAGTCTACATAGTTGATGAGCTTCTGCCCGGTGGGGTCGAAGGTCCGCTTTGTTGCGGGTTGTTTGAGGGATAGAGCTAGGGATTGGTGGGAGTCAGTTGGTGACTCACTGGGAGCCCCAACCATCGAGGCTATGAATTGGTCAGAAATTGTGACCAGGTTCAGGGTTGAGTTTGCGCCAGCTATGGAGCTTCAGCAGCTGGCCAGGGAGTTCCTTGTCATGAGACAGACTACGGAGTCAATGGCGGAGATCACCGCTAAGTTCCGAGAGAGGGCCTTGTTGGTACCTCAGTATGCAGGGGATGAGGAGATGCGGAAGACCCGCTATCATGATATGTTGAGGGCTGATATTCGGGAGGATGTCAGCTACTCAGCCTGCCCGACCCTAGAGTCCATGATTGCCAAGGCGAGGGAGAAGGAGATTGATTTGGAGCACCTCAAGAAGAGGAAGGCTGAGGTAGAGCAGGTTACTAGGGTATTGGGGAAGAAACCCAAGGGATCCGACACTAGGTCGAAGGGCCAGCCATGTTAGAGCCGATATATGAAATGCGGCAGGCCGCATGAGGGAGCTTGTAGAGCGGGATCATCAGGCGGCTACAAGTGCGGCAAGATGGGACACTTTAGAAGGGATTGTACTGCTCCTTCACCCACTGTTCATATGTCAAACCTGATTTGCTTTCATTGCAATCAGAGGGGCCATAAAAGGCCAATCGCCCCCCAGGTTAATAGCAGCAGCGCCAGTGTTGGTGCCAACTCCAGTGACTACACGGGTTACGGATGGCTGGAAGGTCAAGTTAGAGGCTCCAGTGGTGAGGAGCCAAGCTTTCCAGTTGACAGTCGAGGAGGCACACGCCGCACCTGATGTGGTGACGAGATCGTTCCATGTAAACGGTATCCTAGTTCAGGTGTTGTTTGATTCGCGTGTTACCCGATCATATGTCTCTCTTGCGCTTAGCAAGAGGTTCCCTGAGTCTTCGGGCATCTTAGATTGCCCTCTAGAGGTCAAGATTGCAGACGACCAATCAGTGCGAGCATCAAAGGTTTTCAAGGATTGTGTTTTGAGGCTGTTCGAGGAGCGCTACTTGGTAGACTTGGTTCCCATATCGTTGTGGGAGAACAAGGTTATTATAGGCATGGATTGGTTGAGCCCCAATGGGGCGGTGATTGACTGCGTGTAGAAGTTGGTCCGGGTCAGGACCACAAGTGGGGGAGAGCTGGTGATTCAGGGCGATAGGTCATAACATAGACCAGCTTTATGTTCAGCGGTGAGGGCTAGACACTACCTCCAGCAGGAGTGCGCAAGGTATGTCGCCTATGTCTTGGATACTTGGGAAACGGGCGAGGCGATGGTGAGTCGCGTGCAGGTGGTACGAGAGTACGCGTATATATTCCTAGAGGAGTTACCTGGAATACCTCTGGAGAGGCAGGTAGAGTTCAGGATCGACCTAGTCCCTGGTGCGGCTCCGACAACCATGGCACCGTATCGGTTGGCTCTTTCTGATATGCAGGAGTTGTTTACACATCTGCAGGAGCTGCTAGACAAAGGATTCATTAGACCGAGCAGTTCACCCTGAGGAGCCAAGATTCTATTTGTAAAGAAGAAGGACGGGTAGCATCAGATGTGTATAGATTGTCGGGAGTTGAATAATGTAACGGTGAAGAACCGTTACCCACTCCCGAGGATTGATGATCTCTTTGACAAGCTTCAGGGAGCATCTTGGTTCTCCAAGATCGATATGCGTTCAGGTTATCATCAAATGAGGGTCAGAGAGGAGGATGTGCAGAAGACCGCCTTTCGGACACGATCTGGTCACTATGAGTTCGCGGTGATGCCTTTCGGGCTCACCAATGCTCATGTCGCGTTCATGGATCTCATGAACTGCGTGTGTAGACCGATGTTGGATCGGTTTGTGATAGTTTTCAATGATGACATCTTGGTCTATTCCAAGACACAGGAACAGCATGAGGAGTAATTGTGGGAGGTATTGGATACTCTTAGGAGGGAGATCTTGTATGCCAAGTTCTCCAAGTGTGAGTTCTGGTTATGCGAGGTGCAGTTTCTTGGGCACCTTGTCAACCAGAACGGGATTTCAGTTGATCCGGCCAAAGTGGAGACCGTGATGAGGTGGGAGGTTCCGAGGTCTCCATCTGAGATTCGGAGCTTCGTGGGGTTGGCAGTTTACTATCGGAGATTCATTCATGACTTCTCCAAGATAGTCATGCCATTGACCCGGTTGACAAGGAAAGTCGTGGTCTTTCGTTGGGGGCCAGAGCAGCAGGTTGCATTCGAGATGTTGAGACAGAGATTGTGCGAGGCGCCAATCTTAGCCCTGCCAGAGGGCATGGATGATATTGTAGTGTATTGTGATGTGTCCATCTCGGGTTTGGGCACGGTATTGAGGCAGAAGGGGCATGTTATCGCCTACGCTTCGAGGCAGCTGAAGTCTCATGAGGTGAACTATCTGACGCATGACTTAGAGTTGGGGGCAGTTGTTTTCACCCTCAAGATTTGGCATCATTACCTCTATTGGATCCATTGTACTATTTGTTGGAATAGTGTCTAAGACTACAACTATATTAGGCAAGTATTTGACCCCGTTGTGCATGGTCCTTTTGGGTTTCCTTCACCATAGCAACTTGACAGGATGATTTATAATGAGAGAAGGAATATTATTAATATATTATAAGGAATAATAATATTGTTATTTGATTAATATAAGTTATAAATTAATTAGGAATTAATTTAGTGACTTAAGGAGATTAACTGAATAAAGGGGCATAAACTGTCAAATGTATGATAGTTATAGTTTGGGCTATAAATCCCTTATGGATAAAGGGTGGCCGGTTTTAAGGACTTTGGATAGGCCTTAAAATCGTCCAAAGGCTTATCATGAAGGGATTAGGATTGCTTAGGGCCTAAGTTATCCAATTAGGGTTTAAGGGTGAAACCCTAGGAGCCTAACTAGTATAAATAGACCTTAGGAGTCAAGGGAAATCGGCACTTGTGCTTAGAAAAGAAACCCTGGCCGATTTGATCCCCTCTCCTCTCTCCTAAATCATCCTCTTGCTAGTTGGTGTTTGTAAGCCATTAGAGGAGTGACAATTGTGACTCTAAAGCCTCAAGGACAAGAAGATCAAGCAAGTGATTCAAGGTAAACTTCTAATCTCTGATTTCATATTGTTATTATACTCTATTAGCCATTAGAAGTCTTGGATTCAATGTATGTTCAATTAGAGAAACCTAGATCCAAGAATTAGGGTTGCATGTGCACATAGGAATGTTCATATGGCCAAAACCCATCACTATTTACATGAACCATAAGATTTTGAGGTACCTTATGGATCAGCCGAATCTAAAGATAAGACGACATCGATGGCTTGATGTGGTGAGGGATTACGATTGTGAAATCCTCTACTACCCAGGGAAGGCCAACATCGTAGCCGATGCGCTTAGCCTCAAGGCAATGCCGATCAGAGATATTTGTTTGAGGATGAAGGTAGTGACCCCGCTGTTGGATCAGATTCAAGAGGCCCAACAGGAGGCTATGAAGGAGGAACATCGCAAGAGTGAGTGTATTGTGGGTCAGGTTTCCTCCTTCGATTATGACAATCATGGATTGTTGACTCTACATTGTAGAGTGTGGGTCCCATATCAGGGAGGTGTGCACTAGGTATTGATGGAGAAGGCACACAAATCCAGGTTTTCTATCTGTCCCGGGGCGACGAAGATGTACAAGGATCTTCGTCTTGATTATTGGTGGACCTTCATGAAGAGGGATGTAGCTTGGTTCATTGAGAGATGCCTGACCTGCAGGAAGGTCAAGGCCAAGCGCCAGAGGCCTTACGGCAAGACCCAGCCGTTGGATATTCCGCTGTGGAAATGGGAAGATATCACTATGGATTTCATCACGAAGCTTCCCAGGACCGAGTGGGGAGTGGATTCGATTTGGGTCATCGTGGATCAGTTGACCAAGAGCACCCATTTCATTCCAATTCAGGAGAGCATTTCGGCCGAGAAGTTGGACGACATCTATATCAGAGGGGTAGTGGCTCGGCACGGGGTGCCAGTTTCGGTGATTTCTGACAAAGATGTGCGGTTCACTTCCAGATTCTGGAAGAACTTTCATGACGAGCTAGGTACTCGTCTGCACTTTAGCAATGCTTTTCACCCGCATACAGATGGTCAGAGTGAGCGAACCATCCCGACTCTGGAGGATATGCTGTGGGCGTGTGTTCTATACTTCGGAGGTAGTTGAGATACTTACCTTCCTTTGGCAGAGTTTTCCTATAATAACAACTATCACGTGAGTATCGACCGTCCCCCCTTCGAGATGTTGTACATGAGGAAGTGTAGGACCCCGATATGCTGGGGTGAGGTTGGCCAGAGGGTCATGGGGAGTACCGAAGTGGTACTCAATACTATGGAGAGGATCCAATAGGTGCGAAGCAGGCTTCAGACTGCTCAAATTCAGCAGAAAAGTTATGCCGACAGGCGTCGTTAGGACCTAAAGTTCCAGGTCGGGGATATGGTACTTCTAAAGGTGTCGCCTTGGAAAGGTGTCATTCGGTTCAGAAAGCGGGGCAAGCTGGGCCCCAGGTACATTGGACCTTTCAGGGTTGTAGCCCAGGTGGGCAAGGTGGCATATAGGCAGGACCTGCTAGCCGAACTCAGTCAGATTCATAATACTTTACACGTTTCCCATTTGCAGAAGTGTTTGGTGGATGACTCAGGAAGTGGTGCATGTGGAGGATATTCAGATGGATGACAACCTGAACTACATCGAGCGGCTAGTGGCGATCCTCGATAGGAAGTCGAAGGATCCGAGGAATAAGAGGGTGGTGTTCGTGAAGGTGCAATGGCAGCACCGTAAGGGCTCAGAATGGACTTGGGAGCCGGATGACGAGATAAGGGGGCACTACCCCAGGCTTTTTCCGGATTCAACAGCAGACTTCGAGGATGAAGTCTAAAATAAGTGGGGGAGATTTGTAACATCCGGTTCTTGGTACATATTTTAACTAAATTAAACTCATATTTTGCTTTAGGACTCGGCGGGTTAGAGGCCCAACTCGTCGAGTAGACTCAACTTTGGATCGGCAAGATAACTGACCTACTCGACGAGTCGGGAGACCGACTTGTGATAACTCGGAATTTTCATTCTGTCAAACCCTAAAAGTCAATCACTTCGATTTATAGGTCAATTACATTATTACTTACTTTTAGCAAATTTAAAGTTCGTTTGATTATTTCAATATTATTCTTTAAACGAACGGGTGAAAGAAAGTGTCGTCTCGGGTTTTGAAATTTAAAAACCGCAAACACCTCGTGTCTTAGAAGTTCACGGCCAAACTTTTATGTTTGGGCCGAAAAATCTTCCAAAAACCGCAAACTCATGCATTAAGCATGAGTTTACTCCCCAAACTAGTCATTTTATGTTTACTCCCCAAACTCCAAAAGAGTAAACTCAAAAATCCTCTCAAGTATCATCCTAGAATTTATTCAAGATCTTCAATCTAGTAAGTGTTTCTATCCCTTTCAAGTTAGTATATCACTTAATCTAGTGATTGTACATCCTTTAATCCATCCATTTTTGTGTTTTGACTAGTTTTCCAAAACACCAAGAACACACACTAAGTGTTCTTGGACTTTAAGTTCATTTCAAGCTTCCACAAAGTAAGTACTTCTATCCTAGAGTCATTTAAAGCTTTCTATACATGTTTATACCAAGGAAAAGTCCCAAGAACACCAAGAACAAGGTGTTCACGGTTTTGGGAGGCTCCCAAAACCGTAAATCCCAAATTTAGTGCCTTAGGGTGCTTTAGAGTGTCTAGATGCTTCATTATGCCTTAAGGACTCGTATAGATCCATCCTTGATGTGTATATCACCTAAAAGAACAAGAAAACAACCATTTATATGTGTTTACGGTTTGGGGATCTCCCAAAACCGTAAACACCCCAAAAGGTGTTTAAATGTCACATAAAGGTCCCATGGTTGTTCCTTATGTCTAAATCTAACCTAGACTATTGCCATGATTGAGCTAAGAACTTGAAAACCCCCAAATACCAAACTTAGGAGTTTAAGGTAGTAAAATCATGAGTTTAAGGTAGTAAACTCATGAGTTTAAGGTAGTAAACTCATGGAGAAATGGTCCTTATACCGTAAACTCCATTTAGGAGTGTTTTGATGCCACACAACACTTCCTAAGGCTAAATCATGAAGTAGGAATGTTTGGAATAGGTTAGAAGACTTCAAAACAACAAATGGTAAAAAGGTTAGGAGTTTACGACCGTAAACTCAAGGGATGTTGGTCCTTAGGGAGTAAACTCATTTTAAGAGTGTTCCTTGAAACCCAATCATACTAGCCTTTCCCTACAACACTTAGATGCACTCCTTAACACTTGTAACACTTATACAAAGTGTTTGTCATGTCCTAGAGTGTCTTGACTTGTTTATTAGTTGTTTAAAGACTATTTGTTTATATACATATGTCTTTATATGTTATTAGGATCTTTGTGCATGTCTAAGTCTTCACTTGACACCAAGCACTTATCCGACACTTCCATCCGATCCACTTGAAACAGGTGAGTTCATACCCCTTAATCAATGATTTAAATGTTTTAAATGTTTTATGGGGGGATAAAAGTAGAATCATGCTAGTTATTACATCAATCACATGTGATTAATAAGCAACATTTAAATGATTTGCTACTTCTTAGCCGTTTTACCAAACAGTTTTCTTCACATGATATTCGTAAACGTTTTATATGTTTAAAACTCCTTATTTTACACTGTATGTTTCATTTCAAACTCATTTACAATTGTGTTTCCTCCAACCATTTCCTTATACTTAAACTGTTTTATCAAACCCATGCCTTCAAATCGTTTTATAGATTGACATCAAGTCGATCTTTTCCTAGATAATAATTATGTTCAAAGGTTTTACAAAACTTATTTTATGCTTTTATATTATTATAAATTGCATGTCTACATATGTATAGTTATATAAGAAATGTCTAAAAGGCTTAGGAAGGCCTGCCCGCCCTGTTTCCTTTTCGCGCTTGAGATGTGGTCTGGTGGGATATCGGGTAACCGTCCGAAGGTCGTTTAAATATTAGTTATATATCCTGTGTACATATATAGTCATAAAGGTTCTTCCAGTTCATTCAATACCCTTGGGAAGCAAGGGTATACATCCATGTTAATACGTACCAGTTACATTACTAGTAAACTACCATATAGGTAGTTTAGGAAGATACTAGGACTATTATTAGAACGCGATATCATACAATGAGTCAGCTCATTCATGAGTCAATACTTGCTAGATAGAGAGAACAAACATTACAGCTAGTACACACAGTACATTACTATACATGCTAGATAGAAAGAGAACACACGTTACAGCTAGCACACGCAGAACATTATAGTACATTACTATACATGCTAGATAGAAAGAGAACACACGTTACAGCTAGCACACGCAGAACATTACAGTACATTACTATATTATTACATAGATGTGTTTACATGATTACGCTTACATGAGTACGTTTATATATATACGTTTACATGAGTGCGGTTACATATACGTTGATAGAACATACATCACTTGGTGTTATAGCATAGAACAAGTTCAGGATCTAACTATACCGATGAATCACAATGCATTGTGATAGTTATATCGGGTATACATGATCATAGTAATGTGGGTGTTCACGGCTTGCATACAGGCAGGGGTCGTGTAAAGGTCCCAAAATCCCTTTGACAGGGGAGCGTCCAGCCTGGGATGTAGCCATCACATTATGCCTTATCCCTCAAATAAGGTAATAGGAGTACATAAGTAGTCATTTATCACAAATACTACAGTACTTATAAGAATTATCCTAGACTTAAGGTAATTAGTACGGTTGTAGTTCGACACTACACCATAGTACTATTTCATTTTCCCATTACATTCACTTCGTGAACATTCACACGACGCACGGTAATGTAGAAACTATATTTTTGGATAATGATAGTTAGATTTGGGAAAATACACACTCTTACAATAGCCACATACACAGACACTAGATGCCTTGGTAGAAGGATACAATTAGTAGGAAACATAGGGCTTCCTAGGATCCTACAAAACATTTTCATACTTACAGTCCATATACATTTTCAATACTTACAGTTCATATACATACAAATACTTACATACAAATTAAGACACTAAAATACTTATGATCTCACCAGCTTTAATGCTGATACTCGTTTTCAAAATAACTTGTATCCTCAGGTCAACGATAGACAGGTACCGATGTCAGGTTTAGAGAAATGGATCTCGTTCAAGACTTATCTTTCATTTTGTTTATACTTTAATGTCTATTACAATTTGACAGAACACTTGTATTAAAATTATATTATTAATGCAATGGATGATGTTATTGTTTGTTTACTACTTTTCATTGTTGTGATACTATACATGACGTCCTCCGCCCCAGAACGTTTCCGCCGTTCTTGGTTTTGGGGTGTAACACGACTCGACGAGTAGGACTGTCTGGATGAAAACCTAATATTTAGGTTTTGCACCCTATTTAAACAACTTATAACGTCCCAAAACAACCTCCATTGTTCCTCCCAACCAAGAGAAACCCTAACTCGAAACCCTAAGCCTTATTTGAGTGTTCTTGAGCTTTTTGGTGCCTTTTTGTGTGTATTTGAAATTGGAAGAGGAGACAAGAAGCTTGGGAGATCAAGAGAGAGCAAGTAGATCCAGAAGTCTTGGCACATTTCTTGCTCATTTGAGGTATAAAGCTGATACCTTGGCTATTCATTACTTTGATCTTGATTTGGGGCTATTTTCTACCTTTTCTAAGCTTTAAAGAGGCTATACTTGGATTTGTGTGTATTTTTGAAGTTGCACTTCAGATCTGGAACCATTAAGGGTTCCCATGGCATAAAGGTGCCAACTTTATGGCCATGGGAGACCCATGCTTCTTATATACCTCTTTTTATGGCTTTTTGAGCCAAAAACCCAATGCATGGACGTCATGATTGGAGCTTTACGTATAAAATGGAACTTAAGAGGCCAGATCTATGGTTTTGATGCATTAAGACCCATTATAATCGATTGAAAAGTGTTGGACAAAGAGGGACTTGGCGAGTCGCTTTGGTGACTCGGCGAGTCGGGTCGCATTTTCCCACAAATATCTTCTGGAAATGGTCTTTGGTTGAGTGGAAGGAACACTCAACCTATTAGGGGTTTGATATGGACTTGAAGACCAAAGGACTCAACGAGTTCAAGGAGGAACTCGGCAAGTTCAAGGCAATGTCCCAACCTCATGAAGACGGACTCGACGAGTTCAAGGATGAACTCGGTGAGTCGTATAATGAACACCTTCATATGGATAAAGATGAACTCGATAAGTTGAAGGACAAACTCGGAGAGTCGGTTGAAGGTAATCCAATGTGTTGTTGAAGGTGAACTCGTCGAGCTCTTGCTAGACTCGACGATTAGGGACATGATTATGGCATTTTGTGGACGTGGGGACTTGACGAGTTGGTGGACCTTGACTTCGACTTGGACTTGAGTTGACTATGGGGGTTATGAGTATGAAATGGTAACTTAGAAAGGATAATGTGTAGGGATCGAGGAGTCGAGAAGATTTGATTTCCATACCGAGGACAGTGCAGACACTACACGACATTGAGGTGAGTTACCTTCCAGTAGAAGAGGGTCTAATGCACCAAGGCCGACCCACTAGTAGTTGATTACAGTAGAGATAATTGTCTATGTGATAATTGTCTGGTTGCTATTATTAGATGTGTTCTATGTGCCAGTATGATATGTTCTATGTGCTAGTGGTAGTAGGAAGGGGAATAGTCCTCGATTCGGTCGTTAGGACCGAAAGGTAGGTCGAACACCCCAGATATGTCTGACAACATGATTATGACATATATTATTATGTGATATAGTAGGGGTGAAATAGTCCTTGTGACCGGGTGAGATAGACCAGAGGGTAGGCAGGCACCCAAGAATGGTCTGATGTAGGTAGGTTAGCACCCTATAATCGCTTGACATGGGTAGGTCAGCACCCCAGAATGGCTTGACACGGGTAGGTCGGGCACCCCAGAACTGCCCGACAGTATGTATTGTTGTATGGTATGCAGTATGATGGGGGAACTCACTAAGCTTTGTGCTTACCGTTTTTAGTTTTGTTTTCAGGTACCTCTTCAGCTAATGCGAAGAAGTCGGCAAGGTAGCAGCGCATCACACACATATGACTTCTGCTTTGAAACCCTGGGATTGTACTCTAACAATTTACTATTTGATGTTATGGTTTTCGAGACTTGTGATTTGTGACTTGATGTTTTGAAAATACAGCTACGATGTTTTCCGTAAACTATTTTCATAAGTAATGTAATTAAACAAAAAAATTTGGGTCTCGATTTTGGGATGTTACACACACATACACACACACACACACATATATATATATATACATACATACATACATACATACATACATACATATATGTATGTATATGTACATATATATATATATATATATATATATATATATATATATATATATATATATATATATATATATATATATTATAATAGAAGCATTTTTTCTAAAGGCCTATCTTTTGCGAAGACATGAATACAAATCATATACAAATTTGAGAAAGAAAACAAACTTAAAGGTTTTGGTGTTGGGTTGAGGTCTTATGACCACTTTGGGAGATATGCTATTATATAACTGCATTTAATTTGTAAGTTTGATATACTAAT